>NW_022280037.1:263981-281037 GCF_004355925.1 Anarrhichthys ocellatus | reverse complement strand
GTGTGTGTGTGTGTGTGTGTGTGTGTGTGTGTGTGTGTGTGTGTGTGAGAGAGAGAGAGAGAGACACACCCCCTTAAAAGAGGAGAATCTGCCCTGCTCCCTACACATGTAACTCAATTACACTCAACATGATCCCGTCTGCTTGTGTTTCCAGTGCTGTGTTCTTCATAGCAGAGCCATCTGAAGTATATACAAACCTAAAGCGGAGCACCTGAACGTGGAGGATTGGATGACAGGGCCATCTTTTCCGGACTCATCATCAATCCTCCAAGGTGCACAGTGGAGTTTCCCAAATATCCATCCAGGCTCTCATTGTCTTTCAGTACGTCCCAGACGGGTACAGAGAGGCAACTCAATTGCAGGTCAGAGTGGACGCAAGCGGCGAGTGGCCAGAGAGAGAGAGGGAGAGAGAGAGACGCACTGTCTGCTCATTACCGATGAGGCCACTGTGCAGGCTTCTGCTGCCATGCATATCTGGAGTGTGCGGTAGCAGCATGCTGGCATTGTGTCAGTGCCAAAGGACTGGTTCACAGCTGTCGAGACGAGAGTTGCTACAGGATTCCTTTTGGTTAAAAATGGAACTACTTCGGGCCCGTACAGAGAAGTTTTAGATGCTTTACGATAGACGTGTGGAGGCGAGTTACCGTGTTATTTCCTTTTGTAAATGTGAGGGAAAACAAGGAGAGTAAAGTTACATGTTTGGGGTTCTTTGTGTAAGCGGGTGTGCATAAGTGGGTGGCGAGTTGCAGCACTGTTTGTGTTCGACACTTGAAACAACAGTCAGAGCGAGGGGGATTGTTGGTTCATGCTGATCTCCCATGGCCGTCTGTTTGTTTTCCCGTCATGCTGGTTCTGAATCGCTCCTCTGCCTCGAGAAACCTGAACTGGCTGTTTGTCCTATCTCTTCTAATCAGTGGTTATAACATCATGGTTGAGCAGTAAGCCTCTTTTTAGACTTCAGGCTCCAACTTTCCACAGAACCCCGGTGGTTGTTAGACGGCGCTCCTGTGCTCCAGCACAGTAGGCCTGTGTCTGATGGGAAGTCTCGAGGTTTCCACTGAATGATGTCAGCCTGAGTCAGAGCCACACCAAGGATGTGATGGCGTTTCCATATTCCAGCAGGATCTGACTCCTCTCTACACTCATCTCCCCCAGGAGCCAGACCTAGTCGTTCAGTCATGGGACCTCAAGACCTTTTTGGTGATTGTCAAAATCAGCCGATATTATTTTAGGTGGCATTAGATGCCTGGTTGATTTCATACTCTTCTTTGCTTATTGTTTTATCATGTGGTTTCTGGCTTAAATAGTCATTTTTTTCCAGTTTTTAGGCTTTATTTCGTTTAAGAAATGTTCTTGAAAGGCTGCTTGTGTTTAGACATTCAATATTTGAGAAGTTGGGTTCTTTTTGTGAAATAAGGTTTTTGTAGAAACGCACAGTTATATTCCTCAAAGTAAGCTATCGAAAAACAGACATCCTTTAATTACATGTTTTGACCTTTAAACTTCTCAGATTGTCTTATTTCAGTACATTTCTGAGAGCCAAAAAGGTAAAACTCACAACAAAGCAGATTGGAGAAGAGCCCTCAGCAGAATATTCTCTTATTTTTTTCTCTTCCAGTAAGGATCTCATGAACCTCTCGGATTTATTCTGTGACCTACTGGAGGTTGTTCTTGAGCTCCAGGTTGGGAGTCGCTGACGTAGGACGGCTAACCCTGCAGCCAGAGAATGGATGGCATTTATGCTTGAAGAATGAGTAATTGATTGAATAGTTAGTTTAGTTTTTCACCAATTCATCTGCCATGTGGCTCTATACTCGGCCCTATTCAGACAGATCATCTTTAGCCGGGTTGCATTTTCCTGAGGCCTGAAATTCTGAACACTTGTCTGGTTTGTTCAGACATTAGCTTGACTCTAAAAATATTGTTTGTGGCCTTGGAAACCTCTGTAGTCTATGCTTGGACAGCGTAAGGGTTCTAGTCTCTACCCTGCTGACATGCCCTTGAGCAACGCATCGAATCATTCCAGGTGTAGGGCCTTGACTCTGACCTGCCTTTTGGAGTGGGACATGTGAGAAAAGGTTTAGAATGTCTTCAGACCACCGTGGGCAGAGAAACCCTGTCTGAAGCGGCCTGCTCTGGGTTCCACTGCTCGGGGATTTCACAGTCCTGACTCCAGCCCCACACTGTATACTTGTCCAGCAAACAGGGAGAGGCGTTGCCATGACATTACCATGGCTGCCCACTCTCAAACAGACATTCCTGCTGCGTGTCAGAGCAGCAGCAGCAGCAGCAGGAGGAGGAGGAGGAGGAGGAGGAAAGCTGCAGCACTTGTTATATCGCCAATTCCTTTTTCGGTCAAAGTGTGGCTTGAACTTGCTGAACAGCCCACCCAATTTAGAACATGAAGTGTGTTGGGGAAGGCAGGGCAGCCATGTTGCTAAAATTAGGCTCTGAGCAGAGACTGGGAGGAGGGCTGTGCCCAGCCCGAACTGGATCCAATGTGGTCTCGCATCGTCGGTCTAAGATAGGGAAACTTCTGTCTTCCATAAATATAGGAGGAACTTGTGACTAGATATCTCGGTAGAAATATGAGGTCGAGGTTGAGTTGAACAGCTCTTGCCTTTTTTATAGATGCCGGCTCGTAAAATTTAATAGGACTTGACCTGTGTAGAGGATGCCTTCTTGTGCCTGTTAAAAGTGCACATACCTTCACGTGTGTACACGGTCACATTATGTTCAAGCTAGTTAGTTACAGTCTCTTTTACGCCCGATATGTGAGAAGTTGGTCATTGCATCAGTGGCTACATGAGCATAGATACTATAGGGGAAATGATAAAGTGTGTGTGTGTGTGTGTGTGTGTGTGTGTGTGTGTGTGTGTGTGTGTGTGTGTGTGTGTGTGTGTGTGTGTGTGTGTGTGTGTGTGTGTGTGTGTGTGTGAGAGAAGAAAAAGTGTTTTTAAAGACACCACTTGCTGACTGAGGTCTCATTGTTCCGTTGCGGGATCACGCCGTCCTGGACACAACCTCCTAGATAACATCCGACTTGAGCATGACTCACACCCTCCACTGGGCAGCTGTGTGTGTGTGGCAATACATAAGCAAGCATCTGTTGACTCACGGTCCCTCCATTGAGCCTAAATAAAGCTTGAGTCTGTTGGCAGTAGTCAGCTGCTGCTTCGGTGCCCCAGACGTTATTATAACCGCTTCACATTGGAGGAAATCACTGTACAAATCTCTGTGAAAGATGGTGTAACCGTCTGCAAGATGGGAGTCATTCTTGACCAAAAAAAGTGTTCCCGTCAATGCTGCTTGTATTTGTAATCATACTGCTTTACTTCTCGTGGAGTAAGGGGAACTTTTTCAACTGACATGCTTTGCCTTATAAGGGTCCGCTTGAAATTCCAAGTGTTTATTTTTATTGGGGTGTTTTTTTCCCCCCCCTTGCTAACCAGTGATGACGTACCTAGAACTGTACAAACAGTAAGGGCTTTGTGTTGTTGCTGAAGGTTGAATGTCGCACTGTAATAGTGGCCGTCTGGAAAGTGTGAGTAGGGTGGAGGAGAGCAATGCTTGGAGGGGTGTCCTTCATACTCGTTTGTGGGTCATAGGCTTCATGTCATGTTGTTTTGATTTTCATCGTCTAAGGTGCTTCTTTGAAACGTTATTTAGCACAATTATTGCTGACCGCCTCCTCACTTGAGTCTTTAATTAGGCAGCGGAAACGCAGCTCCAACAGCATCATCACGTAAAATAAACAACGCACCCTCTTCTTCGGTGGGAGTAACAGGACATTTCTGGAATAGTCCCCCCACCACCGTCCCTCCCTGACTCCACCGAGAGGCCCAGGATAAGGGGGAGAGAAGGAGGAGGAGGAAGAAATGAGCAGCATGCCAAAGAAGCACACAGCCACTAGCTTGCTGTCTTTTTGCTTCCTCCCTCTTAAAGCATCCATTACCGCCTGCTCCCCTACACGTCTGTGATACCTCGATTCCTTCCTATTTGCTCTAATAGCTCTCTCTAGCTTGTTCGTCCCTCCCTCTCTCTCTCTGCAGCAGATCCCTACCGCCGGTGTCTTTGGCAGAGAGCCGCAGTCCGCTCCGCTGCAGAGAGAGAAAGCAAAGATTGAAATGTCTTCCTCAGCTGCTGCTGCGGCCTTTTCTTCTTGGCCACTTGAGACGCAGAACTGTCATTGTGTTGAAGTACAGTGAACGGCTTTTGATTTTCAAATGACATGGCGTCGTGTGGTTTGAATTTTCTGTCCCTAAAGAAAGGGGGAGCTCACCTGTGAGCTGGTAATCATCCCCCCCCCCCCCCCCGCCCCACACACACACACACACGTCTGTCTATCGCCATGGGAACAGTCGCTGCGCTGCATCGCCACCCTCAGTTCAGCACTGAATGGCTCTCTGTAGGTGCAGCGATGTAGGGAAAAATGGGAGTAATCATCCCATTGGTGTCTATCTGATCCGCTAAGGATCAGCTAATGCCAGTCTTGTGTTGTGATGGCCATGAACCATGACACCCCCGACACTTCATGGCCAAAGCTTTATTTTAGAATTGAATCATGTAAGGTAAAGGCGGGGGGGGGGGGGGCTCTTTCATTTGCCGAACAAAGGCAGTGATCTAATCCAAGCTTTTCACATATTGAATTCAGAAGGGGTTGGGCAGAGGGAGAGGATGGTACAATGGGAGCCAGAAGGCAGATCAAACAGAGCCGTCACACGGAGGCCAACAGCAGCCAGCCTGTCCGCACCAGCAAGGAGCCGCTGGACTCACTGAACACAAAGTCCACCATTGAATCTGCATCTCTGATATTAATCAAATATATTCTGTTCAGATAATGCTCCAGCTCAAACTGATTTGAATCTTTTATTTATTTATTTATTTTATTCAGCACTCTTTGCAAGTCTGTGTGAAAACACAGTTGATTTGTGTTCCTCCTTTGCATTACTCGTATAGTCCCGCTTTGCATGTCACCTCTGCAGGACAGACGCAGAAGGGAATGAGGAGTGACTGACCACAAAAACAAAACGATGTTCAGCCGTTTGGCAGAAGCTCTGCTACGGTAACGTGCTGAATGGAGAGCTGCATTCCAGAGCACCGATACTTGAATAACCTCCACGCTTGTCCGTGTGAATAGATGAATACGGTGCCTTCTTCATTGGCCTGGACAATGGCACACCTTGACAGGCACGTAGCTCTGTGTCGAGTCCATCATGAAGGTTGTGGCACGTCGGGTGTATTATTTGTTAATGAAAAGCGGCAAATGACTGATTTCAGTCTCACAGTGATTTCTCAATTTTTTTTTTTTTGCCATTATGTGGTTTCATTAAAAAATGAAATGGGTGTTCTTGGAGCGGACGTTATTGTTGCGCCAAACAGATGTCATTAAGATACCGTGCAAAGGTTAGTGAGATAAATGAAATGCTTATTCTTCCCTCCCTCTACACGCTGCTCGTACATGGCTGTGAGTTGAGCAAAGTGAGGGATGATTTAGTGAGTTGGAGAGAGACGGGAGTGGGCGCTATGAAGAGATGGAGGGTTGTTGGGACGACCGGAGAGATCTCTGTTTGCAGCACCCTCCCGTAGCCTCCCTGTTAACTGCTTTGAGTGCGATAGCGAGACAGAAATCACCGCTATTCTTGCTTTTTTTTTTTTTTCATCAGAAAACTAGCATGTTGTGTTTCCAATGTTTGAAATCTCTTCCTCAAAAGACTTGCGCGCCACTTCCGTTGATGCCATTCCCAGCTGCTCAACCTTGTGTTTGTGCAGTCTAGCGAAAAGAGGAAACAAGAGGCGGTCGCAGTCTTGATCCCTCCACAGGTGTCCTCTTACTCTTGGGACAGTTTTGCACATTAATGGAGGGGGGGAGGGGAGAGTGTGCTGAAGTATTTAAAACGAGGAGGGTTTACTCTCTCCATGCTTTACCTCCTACTTAGAGTCTTTTCGAGGGCAGCCTGTAATGTGTATGAAGGAGTCATTGTCTGAAACGGGCCTTCTTCGGGGTAAAACGCCCTGGGCCGTAAAGGTTGTGCAACAGAGATGAGGTTTCTATCAAGATTGTCGGTGGTAGAAACCTATTGCAGATGTTTTTTAAGGTCGTTGTGTGCTATCTTGTGTTTTATGCTTGCAATAATTACATCCCCCCGTAAGATAAAAACTGGTGCCTTCCAGTCGTTGGGAACAGTGCCTGCAATATAGTGCTGATAGTTAATCTACTCCCGTTCTAACCTTCTTTCTGTCTGTGTGCTTACCGAAGGCGGGAAGTGATGGCGAGAGCATCGGGAACTGCCCCTTCTCCCAGAGACTCTTCATGATCCTGTGGCTCAAAGGAGTCGTCTTCAACGTCACCACGGTGGACCTCAAGAGGTAAGTCCTCATCTTCCTTATCTTCCTTTTAAAAAAGGCTCCTCCTTCTTGATGGCGTCCTAGGTCTTTATCTGGGCATTTCCTCAAAGGCCTTAGCGGCTCTGTAACGCCTTGATCCAGCCCCACCTCTGACACGCTCGCTTCATCCCCGCTGCTTATTTGGTTTTCCCATGACCCTTTTCTCAGGCCGGGGGCAAATCAGAGGAAAATAAACATACTGACTCTGGAGAGGCTATTTAAGGTTCTTTCTCCGCTCACTTCCTGTCTAGATTTTGGTGGGTTATTTTTCGTCCTACAGGCATCAGAAAACGCGGATCCTCTGTAATTCCGACCGCTAGAGATTGGTTTCCACATGCGAATGCCAGTACCGGAGGCTCTTTAAAAAAAACCTATGCTAGTGTCTGTGTGTGTGATTCATCTAAATGTTTTCCACTTGCTAAGGCAGGACAGGCAAGTGCCGGATTGTTTTTCAGACGTGGTCATGATGGTCGTCTGCTTTTATATGGTCCGTCTTCGTCACGTGCCTTTTTTTGACTCAGAGATTCAAGATTTCTGTCATCTTGTTCCAAAGCCTGCCTCGTCCGTGTGACAGCCGGTTCCTCGCCGGGCGTCTCCTCCTCTGAGACACGGAGACAACTGGTTGCTGGCAAAACACAACGGAGATGTACTTGATAAATACCGGGCCTCTTTTGTACAGCTAAAAGAAGGAAAGCAGTGTCCATTTGACTAGACATTTGGTCTTCATACATGCCTGCACGTTCAAGACGAGCGCATAGGGTTGGCTGTATTTGCATATAGATTTTCCCTAACAGAGAGTAACATAAAACAGAGCTGGCTGATATCCTGTAAAGAGCAATGTGGGATGTCCTCCTACTGAGCAGAGTCTGTTCCCCTTCACTCCTCAAACTAACCTTTTTGTTCAGCCGGCGTGTCTACTTTATTTTTTTATTTCTCTCCAGAGGAACAAGTGATCCAGGCTTTGTCTTGTCCCTGCTGTATTGTGTCTGTAACCTTGAGTAAACATAAAGCGTCTGTGTAAAAGAAGGCGTGTGTTTAGTGTTGTATTTAAATAGGACAACGGCGCACGTTGTTACTCCTGTAGAAGGACATGAATGTCACATGTCGCTGCCATAAGGCGAAATGACGTCTTCTCAAGGCTA
Source organism: Anarrhichthys ocellatus (assembly GCF_004355925.1). NCBI lineage: Eukaryota > Metazoa > Chordata > Actinopteri > Perciformes > Anarhichadidae > Anarrhichthys > Anarrhichthys ocellatus. Next base: position 273,508 of record NW_022280037.1, on the reverse strand, counting down.
TCGTGTTAATATTTGTTTCTGCGATGAAAACCTGTTAACCTCAAGGCAGTTTGTTGCCCAATGAGTGATGTCAACGGGTGAGGTTGCCACTTCCCCTCCGCATGCCAAAGAGTCAAAGTCATTTCCCGTTTTTTGGTTCCATCGGATGACTTTTCCCAAAGCTCGGCCACCGTTGGGATCGTCGTCATAACCAAAAACCTGGCCCATTTTGAAAAGTCTCTATGATTACATGTTGTTGCTGGTTCTAAGAGTAGCCACGCTGGCTAACCCCAAATCTGTTTGTCTCTAACGGACACGGCCGTGTGTTATGTTGTCTTCGTGCTGGAGGGATTTGAGCGTCTGTTGTGTTCACGCTGCTCATTCAACACATGCTCGTTTTTGTTTGTGTGTGCCAGAGACATCTGGTACAAAATGTGCTGGTTTCAAGGCCGCAGAGAGAAAGAGACTCACGAACCCACTCACCGAGATACAAGAGCACGCACACGACTGCTTTTACTATTAGATCCACACGCGTCATAAACGTGTTTATGTTGGCTTTGACGTCTCTCTTCCAGGAAGCCAGCAGACCTCCAGAACCTGGCCCCGGGCACACACCCCCCCTTCATCACCTTCAACGGCGAGGTCAAAACCGACGTCAACAAGATCGAGGAGTTCCTCGAGGATGTCCTCTCTCCGCCCAAGTGAGTGCTTTCTCATCGGCGTGGCAACGCGTTGACACACTGCCTTCATGTGCACGCTGTTATTTTAAATGCTCTGTCAGCAATGGGATTTAAATGTTTCACTTAAGGCATAAGGCTTGTATTCTATCATTTTCTTATTGCCACACAATCTCATGAAAATGTGTCGATTCCTCACACCATCTTTCTGACTTAAAATAGGTCACAAATGTATACTTACTTTTTTTTTTTTTAAAGCTGGATAATTGGCCTAAAACAGCTGGGCCTTTATAGTTTTTAGAAAATATTACTCAAATAGGAGTAATTGCATGTGCTGAGAGCTATTTTCATCTGTGAAAAAGGACATTACCAGAATTATCCTTTAACCACCACATAAATACATATACTGTATACATGTATAATGTGTGTGTGTATTTACTTGTTTGTGTGCAGGTACATGAAGCTTGGTGCAAGGCACCCAGAGTCAAACACAACTGGTATGGACATCTTCGCCAAGTTTTCAGCCTTCATTAAGAACTCAAAACCAGATACAAATGAGGGTAAGTTACCTGTATATGTATGTCACACACACACACACACACGGTTGATCGGGTACACTTGTTACGAGCATAGATCCAGAAACCTTCCAGTTGTGTTGGGAGAGCTGTCCGGTTGCTAGGCGACATTGGTAGCCCTGCCCTGATTGGTGGTTTACGGCCTCACACATGAACACAGAGCTTTTGTTCCTCTTGTCCTCGCGCTCCCCGTCTCACCTGCTGGAGCGCTCTGGAAAACCGCAGAGCAGCTAACCTGCCTAGCGCTCACTATCTCATCCCGGACCCCGCTGTAAGAGAGGGAGGGGCTCATGTCACAAACACGAATATGCAGTCTATTGTCTCGTAGATTCTGTGGCATTAGTGGTATTCACAAAATACCAAGATTCTGTATCATGTTTTTAGCCGTCTTCTCTCCACCCTGGGAAAATATCGAACCGTGGTGAGCTGGAAGTGAAAACCAAGGCTGTGTCAACAGTAGTTTGATGCTGAATCTCATGGTTCAATGATAAGTGCTCTCCAACACAACAGGTCAGGTCTGCTGGTGCATGACCTGCTGGCACATTCATGTCATATTTCACAACAATAGAATGAATTGTTTAATGAACGATCCCTAGATGGATGGAGATGGGGTGAGGAGGACAAAGTGTAACACCTGTGCAATGAAATGCCAACCATTGAAATGTGTGGTGTGTGTAATAAGCTTTGAATACAATGTGTTACAGCAGCGCATCATTGTAGGTGCCTATGACTTGTGTGCTTTCTGCATTTATAATGTACACAGTACAGTGTACATGCACACAATGGCTCGTCTCTTGATGAAATGCTGCCCCCATGTGGTCAGACAGCATATGATGCAGTGGGAAGCCTCAGGAAAAGCCTGGATAATTTAACACTGCTTAAAGATGATTTGCTCATACCGTATATACTATGTATGTATGTATGTATGTATGTATGTATGTAAGTAATATCTCGTGTCTCCTTGCAGCTCTGGAGCGCGGCCTCCTGAAGACGCTGCAGAAGCTGGACGAGTATCTCCGCTCACCGCTGCCCGACGAGATCGACCACAACAGCATTGAGGACGTCAAGGTCTCCGACCGCAAGTTCCTGGACGGTGACGAGATGACCCTGGCTGACTGTAACCTGCTGCCCAAGCTGCATATAGTCAAGGTGAGCCAGGGAGTGTTTTTAAAACATCGCTGAATCGTCTTATCGTGTTATGCAGGGTCTCCAAAGGGCACGAGGTCACCAAACTTCCTGAAACGATAAGAATAATAAATAACAGGTGCAGCAAAACAAAGGAGGGTCAGTGAGATATCAGTCGATCAAGATCAAGTCGTTGCACTCCCACATGCTCCAGGGAATGAGTTTAATTTGACAAAATAACTGTCTTTTTTATTAATTATTTGGTTTGTATTAATAAAAAATGGCCATCACAATTTCTCTGTTTCCTAGTTGATGCCATCAAACACCTTGTTTTCTCCGACTAACAGTCCAACACTCAGAGGTTCAGTTCACCATCATGACGATGAAGAAAAGCAGCAAATGTCTGTACTTTAGGAAATAAAGTAATTTCTTGACATCTTTTCTTTTGCATCCCGGTGCTTCACAAGGACCGACTGGTCTTATGTCTCTGGTGCTCTTGAGGTTTCTAACAGAACTCGTTGCTCACTTGGTGACGCGTCTCTAACGTCTGATACCTTTTGTCTCCAGGTGGTGGCCAAGAAGTACAGAGGCTTTGACATCCCCAAAGAGATGACGGCCATCTGGAAGTACCTGAACATCGCCTACACGCACGAGGAGTTCACCAACACCTGCCCCAGTGACAAAGAGATCGAGATAGCTTACGGAGACGTAGCCAAGAGGCTGGTCAAATAAGCTCCTCCCTCCATCCCTCACCCCTGTCACCCCCCCCACCCCCCACCTCTCTCCACACTCCCCTCCACCGAGATGCTCTTTCACGAGAACGAAAAAAAAACTCTGGACTTCTTTTCCTTCTCTCCTCATCTAGAGCGAACCCCCAGAAATGCATGAACCCTTTTTTTTTTTTTTTTTTTTTTTTTTTTTTTAGTTGATTCAGCAAAAAGGTCCCCGTTGTTCCACCTTTATTCCTCATTTATTTCCTTTTGTTTTTTGTTTGCCGCAGAATGTCATGAGGCGGAGAAGAAGCAGCCAGACGTGTGTATCAGTGCTTATCAGTGTCGGCGGGGGGGGGGGGGCCCCTCGTCAAACACACTCCCTGATAAGCACAGGGGGGCAAGGTCACAAGCTGCTGTTGATTTTTCTTTTTTCTTCTGTTGTATGTTGAATCGCTCGTTTCTAGCATTGCTTTAAATGGAGAACCGAGCTTTGGGCGTATTAAGAGGCATTGCAAACAGTGTTGAAGCTTCAGTGTTTTTTTTTTTTTTTGGGCTCAAGTATTCGGCAGGTTTCAGCCGGAGCTGATCCAAACGTGATTTGGTCGACGTATCATGCGAGAGATGCTTTATTTCAATGTCGAGCTGCTTAAGATAAATCGAAACAATTGTAACGGCAGTTAAAGCTACCTGTTATCCCGGCTCTGATTTCCTCATTGTCTCCAGTAGCTCAGCTCAGCAGAATTGTAAGGGAAGTTTCCGGTAGCCTCTGCAGAAGTAACGACTCAGGACAAATCTGAATTATCCCACCGTATGTAGCGCACAGATTTTGAAGGTTGTGTAGATGTCTGTGGCCTTTTGTCCCGTCGCCACAGCCAAACTGGCCGATCTTTTCTTCTCTCGTGAAAGCACGAAGGAAAGTCTTTTGGTCGTGCGGTTTAGATCACACGTGGCAGACCCAAAAAAAATACTGGTCTCGCTGTGGATAGGATGACTCCAGCTATGTAAACAAAGAAACCATACACTCATTGTGTCCCCCACTCCATAGCATACAGGATGAAGGACACCATGTGCAGTCAGGCACCAGGAAAGGGTATACGAAATCTATTTATGCCTAAAGGACTGTAGGAGAGGGAGTGAAGAACGAAGACCTTCCTCTTCAGTGTCTCTGTGGTAGTGAGTCTATGTTGTGATACTGTAGCTCCAGAAGTGCTTTAGTGCAGACTAAGCAAAACCTGTTTTCTCCCGTTTTTTATATATATATATATATATATATATATATATATATATATTTTTCTCCAGACATTTGTTATGAAACAAATTTGATTTAAAAAAAAAAAGGAATTGTAAATATTTGTTTTGATTGCTCAGAATTCAATGTGTAAATTTTATACATTTCATGTGACTCTTGAGGAATACGGGCTACTTTCTTGCCTGCTTTGATTTTAAATCTCGATAAACCTTACTCCTATTTGCCTTACTTGTGTTTCTCTCTGCGGATGTTTTGCAGGACGGTTTTTCAGAGATCAGTTCATTGCAACAGTTGTGATGTTGTACGAAGAAAATATCCAAGCTATATATCATGGCTCTTTTTTTTAACAATATTGACTGAATTGAAATAAACATATTGGCACTCTGACATTTGTGTTGTGTTGGCGGTCTTGTCTTTTACTTGAAGAGATTGGGTTGCCTTTGGTCCTCGATGGTATTTACGGCCTCCATGTTTTTAGATTAGTGTTCTTATCCCATAACAAAGACCTAACAGCCAAGACCTTAAGGCGTATAGTGGTGAAAACGAGGCTACTTTGACCTGAGTCATCATGTATGTTATCGCTCCGGTGGCTCATAAGCAGCCTTTATTAGTCTTTAACTTCTTTACAGTTAAGCTTGAAGGTTCTTTCTTGACCGTGAAAACAACACTTTGACAACTTCCTTGTTTCCAAAACTTTTAACCGTATCTCGTAGCCCTTCAGGCCTCAATTGTTTTATTATTCATAATCAAAATGTCTTCAGTGGGGGGAAAAAAAAGGCATATTGCACCTACCCAAGTGTAATTGATGTAACATTTAGCATTGATTGATATAGAAGTTACATGAATTTCATTGTCACAAATCAGGTTTTTACCAGCTTTAGGACCAATTATGAAAATGGCAAAAAAGCAGAATTTATAATGTATTTTTTTGTTTCGTTTAAACAGATCTGTCAGTTTTACAGGGGCAATCCATATTCGGACCTTTCTTACCTTCAGCATAAACATGGTCCAAGTATTCCGCAGAAGACAAGGAAGTCTATTATTTTACTCTTTAAAGGTCAAATCAATTGAACAATTAATGTAGGGGTATGTATCATCCGAATAAAAAAACAAAAAAAAAAAAAAAAACCTTATTAGGTTTCTTGCTTTACTTGCTAATCACTGATACAGCAATACAGAAAAGTTTGGGAACTCCTAGGCCAAAACACGTTTGTTTACAGCTCTCTCCCTCTCCAAGGAATGTCCCACGTGGGTGTCCACCCGCTGTGGGCTCCGCCTTCCCCGTGAAGACGCCCTCTGGCTGTCGGCTCCATCGTGTTTTTCAGCCAGTTCCCTACTGTTCTGATACACAAACAAGTCTGTTCTGCGAGGCCGATTGCAGCCAAGTTTTGCAAGAGTTTTAAGGGAGAAAAAAAAAAAAAGTATGGAGGCGTACAGTTTTTGGATGCTCTCCAGATAATTAAAGTGTCACGTTTCAACCACAGACATTCGCTACTCCCTTACTGGTGAACACGCAGACACGGTTTCCACTTGAAATTCACAGGGAAGAAAATTCACCCATAAGCAACCAGACAGATCTGTGTGTGTGTGTGTGTGTGTGTGTGTGTGAGTGTGAGAGAGAGAGGTAAGAGAAGACAACAAGGCTGGCTATCATTCAGACCACACACATTACAAGCAGGGTGAGTGTATTAGTGTAATTGGGTAATGAAGGTGAGGGCAGGAGGGGCTGAGTATTGTTTCTCAAACATGTTTTTTGTGTGTGTGTGTAAAGAGCAGGGCTATATTACACACCATGAGAGGGAGCCAACAAGTCAGCTAAACTCACATGCAGGTTACAGTCACAGTTGCCTCCCTGGGTTTTTCTTTGTTGGGATGCGAAAACATGGAGTGCAATTTCTTTACCCTTGACATACATTCATTGCCATCAACCAGTTGTGTATTTTCCTGCTGCTCAATATGCTCAGTGGAGCCTTTTTTTTCAATTTGGCATTGACTCTTTCGCTGCAGTGCCAGTTCAGTTTGCCGGTTTTACACAACACCCATTTATACAGCTGGCTAAATATTGACACTGGTAAAGTAGCTCGCTCAAGGGTACACAGTGATATCCCATCTGGGTTTTGGAGCTACAATGTTTGAAAACCCTTATTTGCATATGGACTCTGTGCACCTGACATTTGATGTGGCTGCATGGTGTTGTGTTTAGGTTTACCCTGTTGACCGATGGCACACAAGGATACATGTAGAAAATTCATGGCTGCAAGTATATCGGGATTCTCTCCGTTTGAAAATAATATCTTATGATGTGAACTATCGTTTAATTTTTAATTTGCACATAATATTCCATTCATACACGTTATCTAACCTCCATCGTTACAGCTAAATTAAGGGAAAGGATGAATGTTATTGTCACTGACAGTTTTCAAAGTTTATACTGTGGGCAAGGCCTGATATTATCAGTTTAATACTGTATGTGAGCCTCAATAGCCCTCAGGCTGGACTTTATAGTGGTTCTGCTACAATACTTTTCAGTAGGTGTGCACATACATAAATCTTACATTTTATTATGATAATTACATCATAAAAAAGAAGCTCTTGAAGGCTAAGATAATTATAAGGCAGTGCTTACCAGCCTTTTTACGACACCTTATAACAAAGCAAAGTCAAACCCAATGTCAGTCACATATGTCTACGGATTATGACCAGCTCTAACAAAGGGTACTTTTTATTAAAGAGTGAGTTTTATTTGAAAATATTGGACTTTATGATGTTATTAGTCGATTCACGAGAAAGACACAAAGATAAGGACACATAGCTGTAAAAATGAAAAGATTCTTTTGTGACCCCTCAGATTTATCCTGTGACACGTTGTGGGGCCCCGACCCCCAGGTTTGGAACCAAATGCCCATAAGGTGACATTAAGCCCTGATATTATGTGGTGAGTTGCATATCATGGTGGTAATAATTATATGGCCACGAAAGCATTGTTAATTTTGCAGCTAGGCCTACAACATTCAACGAATTAAAATGTTAATTAGCAAATTAGTGGTGTCAAGCAGCCAGAAGCCAAAGCGTGGGCTTCATGGCCCACCGTGAAGCCCTTTGAAAGAGTTTGTAGCTGTCAAAACACAGTGTAAGACAGTGCACTTGTGTGACTTGTAAATTAAGTGTTACATTAATAATGGCTGCATTCCACTCAATTGTTCTCAACACTTTCTGCTCAGTGGCAGGCAGGATACTGGCACACTGAAATGGAACCAGCCAGTAATTAATGTCATTAGTTCCACATCATAATGTTTGCTGGTGAGAAAGGGCTACAAAAAGATTAAAAAACAATTGATATGACAACACTGTAATTGCATTCGTGGCTGCCCGCCACAGTAGCTCGTTAATATTCAATAAATAGCTGCTGTGTGTGTGTGTGTGTGTGTGTGTGTGTGTTAGTGTCCACACTAGTGTGTGAATTAGTGGGCGCGTTAGCTAATGAGCCAATCAGAGCCTGGCAGTGAAACACAGCGGCTGCCCGGTCTGGCACGAGACCACTCTGTGTGTCGTTTTGCGTGTGTTTGCTGGCTAACTTCAAGCATGTCTGCTACAGTGCCGCGAGCCTCACCGCCCCCACAATGACTCCCGTGCCCTTTATCTGCTCCTCGCGTCTTCAGCAACGTTGGCCCTTCTTCAGCAAATATGTTGGCGTCCGCTCGCGACTCTCAAAACACTCCGTCGTCTGTGACTTGTTAGCGCGAGCGCCGAGGCCTGTGTCGACGCTCCGAAAAGGTGCGCTTCTCTTGCCAAACTTCTTCACGTCGCAGCACAAGCTGTCATTAACCCATCATCCCGTTCAGTCTTTTTTGGCAGCAACACAAGGGGTTTTGTCCGGTAGGCATAAAGTTACGCATACGCGGGCCTATATATCTTGATAACTCTGGAAAATAAACACGTCAATATGCCGAAAGTGATGCAGAGTGGCACACTGGAGGAAAGCGTGAAACTCGATAATATTCTTATGTGTTTGGTATGTTTTTCAAACTGGGTTCAAAGGCAGTGAAGCTCAATAGTTTGGCAGTTTTTTCCGGTGTGAAGGCTTGAATATATGGTCCACGTGTGTGTATTAAAGGTTGAGTTCACCCAAATTACCTTAAACTATATTTTCTCAAATTAACGTCGATGCAATGCAGGAGACAAGAATCGTGTTTGTGGGGTCCATTGTTACTCTGGATAAGCCACAGAGCTGTAAACAGCAGTGGTGGAGAACGTCGTCATATTTTACTTAAATGTATGAGCAAAACCACCATACAGCTAGCCTGCTGTATCACAAGTAAAAGTCCTACATTTTAAATGTTAAAAGTACATATTTTTATCAGCAAAATGTTAAAAGTAAGTACTCGTAATGCAGGAAATGACCCCTGTGAGGGTCAAACTGTTATTATTGGTTTATTCTTACTGATGCTATAATGCATTAAGATGTTATTGTTCGTCCAAGTAAAGCTAATTTTGACTGTTTATATACTTTTGGGCACCTTGCTATATAACAGCGCATCAAATTGTACTCTAGTAAAGTACAAGTATCTAAAATTCAGTGCTCGAGTAAACACACTTGCATTCCACTGCTGGTGAGATTTTTTATGTGTGTTTTTCTTTGAGCAGCATATTTAAAATTCCTCTCCCTTCCTTTTGTGTCAGGGTAGACGCAGATGGGTATCTCCAAACCTTGGCAAAGGGAACCAAAACTACACGATTTGCATGGCTAGGTGCACGCAGCGCACAGGTAGGTCGCACAATGTGTAAACGTGTGTTTTGGTTGAGCCGACCCTTCATTTGAAGTTGACCGCGGTTACAAAGGCTGTTCATTTCAATTGAAGGGAAGCTCCACAGACCGTTCCTTTGGCGTGTATCCTCCTTAAGAGGCAGTCTTCCATTTGGTGCCCTCTGCAACAAAACACTGTCACTCCTTATTTGAGCCTTGCAAGGGTCCAATGTTGCCATGCGAGTGGAGTTCATAGTGGTGTTCATTGTGGCATCAGCCACCCCAATAACTCCCAGACCACCAAATAACCGCCCAGCTTATCTGCCCCGCTCCAGCGCCTGCAGTCAACCAGTCAGGGTGGGTTTTGTGTGCTCACGTTGTTTATTTTACCCCCCATTAAAATGTGGTTGGGTGGCTTTCTCTCTCTCTCTCTCTCTCTCTCTCTCTCTCTCTCTCTCTCTCTCT
>NW_022280037.1:256809-263971 GCF_004355925.1 Anarrhichthys ocellatus | reverse complement strand
CTCTCTCTCTCTCTCTCTCTCTCTCTCTCTCTCTCTCTCTCTCTCTCCGGAGCTCAGTGGCTACTGTGGTGGGGAGATAGGGGACTGTGGTGGTACCCCCTTGGGGCAGCCCACAAAAAGGCTGTCTCACCCCCTTCCCCTTGCTTGCCACTCACCCCATCTGGGTCCTGCAGTCACACTCTGTGGCAGGGCTGCGGTTAGCTGCTGCCTGTCGGCTGGTTAAAGAGGCACAATGAGGGTCCAAGGATACAAACATCAAGAAGGAGAAGCGCTGTTCACCACAGACGCCACTAGAGGGTGCTCGGCCACAGTGAGCTGAAAATAGGGGGGGGGGGCACTCTCAAAGCTGGCAGTGACTATTCTCCAGGGGGTTTGTTCTTATCTCCTTTATACATGCTCAGCACTTTTTCACAGGAAGCATGAGGGAGGTTTTGCTTGTGTGTGCGTGAGGGATAAGGAGAGATGTGGGTCTTAAATTAAAGTAAGTGGGGTTTTTAAAGACAAAAAGGGTTACTATGAGTCCCTGTCAGCTGTGTACTTGAAAGACACCTTGTGACATCAGGTATTTCATACCTACAGGGGCCTTTGTCGAGGTTGTTTACTCTCTTTATGAGACTACAATAGTGGGCTGTTTTATTTAGTCTGCGACGGGAAAAACTATTAGACATAAAAGACTTTGCTCTGTCAGCAGCCACACCCCCCCCCCCACACACCCCCCACCTTAGCTGCACACAGAGGAAGACTTACCTCGCAGTTTATGTTATGTTAGTGTGTCAAAGCCCGCGGCGAACATATCTGTCTGGTATGTGGTGGATTATTGCTGTGTCTGCGCGCTTGTACATCCGCGTAACACTACGTGTCTGCATGTGTGAACCATACTGCTGCTGTTCCTTTTTTTTTTTTTAAGGAATCAGGAAATGTCTGTTGGGTGTGCTGATAATCCCAGGTGTGTGTGTGTGTGTGTGTGTGTGTGTGTGTGTGTGTGTGTGTGTGCACGCACATAAGAGATTGTGTGCCTGAACCGTCTTTGTGCTAAAGTGAACTAGCAGGTTCCCTTTCAGAGCTATATGGCACATCTAGAGGGAAAGAGAGGAGGTCTTTTGAAGTTTTTTTGGTTCTACCATCCGTCTCCAGCTCACTGGCTTTCTTTTCATGCCAGCCATTGCAGAGGCCAGGCTCTTTAAAGAGAAACGCCCCGCCTGGCTCCTCCCTGCCGCGTCGCCATGGCGAAATGACAACAGACTATACGCTCACATGACCCTGCTGACAGTAACGCTCCTCTCTGTTTCGCCTTTGGCTTTTCGTCCTGGTTGTGATGTCTTAAAACAGTTGTCAGAAGCAGCTGAAGTGCACAACCATGACTTAAGAGTACACTCAACGAGTGAGCAGAGAAGCCTCGGGCTAGAGGCAATTAATGGACGTTAATGAACGCCTGCGCCCACGCTGCAGGTGCTAGCCCTCTGTCCTCTGGTTACTCCTCTCTGATCTGAACCAAAGTGTTTCCTTTACTCGCCAGCAGCCATAGAGGATGCTGTGACATTTCGCTTTAACACTGGAGGAGGAAAGGAGGAGGAGATGTATTGATTGCCCTCAGCTGCTCCTTCATAGCCTGCGTGCGTGGTTTGTGTTGGCTAAGCCCAAGCCTAATGGCTTTTTAGACTTCCATTAGGTCGTTGCAGGCAGCGTGGTTTAAGTAAGTAACAAAAGGCTCTGTCAGAATGCTTTAAGCATTAATAAGACAGTCGGTGTTACCTCTCCAGCCTGTCAGCTCATCAGGAACACACAAGTCGAAGATCACGAGGCCAGAAAGGCGGGGTACCAGCGTTTCTTTTGGCCTCGCTGTTTTTGGTAAGCCCAGAGTCCGATTAGTTTTTAGTCTTTTGGGACTTTGTTTTCGATTGAGCAGTGAAAGCCGCGGCTCACTCACCCCGTAAACCCGCGTGGCGTCCCTGGACCTGTGTCTAGTAAAACGGAATCCCGTCTCACACTGACAGACGTATGAGGGAGTGCCAGGAGTTGTGAACGTTCGTACGGTTCCCTTAACGAGGAGAGACACATGGCTCGATATCGGGAAAGGGGGCTCAATGGCGATGGGGTTACAAGCACGTCACTTGGTGTTGTATGGGAACCGCAGGCCTAAACCGGCATGAAAGGCAGAGTCTGTTGGCTTCTTTTGGGGAGTTCTTTTTGTTTGTTGTTGAGCTGTTTTATGTTCTGCTCCCTAAAACCATCTTGTTTTTATAAAAGTTGTTTATTAGGAGCAAGGTCCCTCTCTTTTGCAGAGAACAGCGCTGTGGCCTACGCCGTTTTTTCGACTCCCTGTAATTATTGGGTCGGGTTGGCTATGATGGCTGGCGTTTTGATATGCAGAGAGGCTGCACATATCTAATAGGAGCGTGGGCTGACACATACGCCCAGATGTGCTCAAATACATGCACATATACACTCGCTTCTCCAACAGTATTTCACACATGATCACATTAGTTTGATTCTGTTTCACCGGCCCGTGTGTGTGTGTGTACTCTGCTTTCTGGATATCGTGTGGTGTGTTCCCTCTGGTCTGCCTGTCTTTACTGTGTCCCTGCAATCCCTCAAAGTCCGGGGCTTTAATGCACCGCTTACCATATTTTTCCGCCGCGATGACTGTCGCTTTGCCGGGAAGGCATCACGTTGTGTGTTTGTGCGTGCACTTGTGCCATTTTTGGAAGCGTCCCTGTGTTTTCTCTGCACCGGCGCTACGGAAGCCTCCTGGGTCCGTATTCTGCTGCCCACATACCCCAGAATCTTGCTTTGGTTGGAAGTGTGTCTGTTTTTATTTCCAGCCGTCGTAAAGAAGACAAACTCCTCTACTGTCTCCCCATCCTATATTAACAAGCTGTGTTTGGCCCTGGACTCACCATAACGGGTCCGCTCTGTGCTGCCGCCGGCTACAGTAAAAATCAACACCTCCTCTACCCCAGACTGAGACTTTTCAATGTGTGGATCCAGTTTCACACCCCAAACATCTGCAGGTTTCAATCTCAGTTGCTTGCTTGGCAGACTATATCCAATTTGATATTATGCAATAATACCTTTTTACTCTATATATTCTATCCTTATAGCTGTGCATTTGTTGGCAGTTATTTTACAGGGTCATTAGTGCCACCCGAGGAATATCTCGGAGCTGCTCCAGGACCAGGACAGATCTACACTGCCCTTCTCATTGGCTGGCTGCTCTCAGGTCTGCCAACCAAGCAGGAAACAATCCAAGGGCCAAAACAATGAGCTGGCTGCAGATCAGTAGGGCCCCGCTCGGCCTCTCGCAGACGCTACGTCTTGTTTCCTTCTTGATTACTCACGCCTGCCTGATGAGCGGCGCACTAAGAAAACCCCTCTCTGTCTGCCTGTCCGTGAGAGACATCACAAAGAACAGGCTTTTTGTAGGAGACTGGTTTTGATTTGGAGGCTGGAATGCCTTTGTGATAATGTCGCAAGATTTGTTGGCAGGGATGTGATGGATGCGTGTGAGACAAAAGGAGAAGCGCTCTGGGGGGGGGTTAGGATGCGTTTATGCTCATGAAACAGACACATTCGGGTATTAGAAGCTAGCTTTCTGAATATGGCTGGGTGTGCTGGTGAGCTTTGTCTGTGCTGATTTATGTCGGTTTTCCACTGATGGGCTTCCAGGGTCTGGCCATAAACAGCCTTTAAACGGGGGGAATAGCAGCACTGGCACTGAAGTCCAAACTGTATTACCACCCAAGCATGCTGATCGCCTGCTGTGGGCTCGGTCCCCTTTTCGCCTGGTCCTCCCACCAATGCTCGTTATCCCCTGCCCCCCCCCCCCCCCCTTACCCGCCAGGCCGGAGGTAGGAAATCAAACCAATTACGGTTGTATTTAAAGAAAATTGGAGCAGGGCCGGAAAAGTGGGGGCATTTCTAAAAACCACAAAAAGAAAACTGCAGGGCCGCTCTTTGGCAAAATACAAGGTGACCATGGTGCAGAGTGAAATGGCACTTCTCTGAAAACACAAGGAAAAATGGACTGTTTGATTTAGTGAATAAGCAATGAACATCTTCTTTATCTAGATAACACATGTAGAGGCAGTCGCACACATTACCAACTAAACGTCGACCAAAGAATAATTCCTTTCGGCGTCCTCAATAATCTGTTTCTGTGTCCGTCTCGGTGAGTGAGATTGATGGGTTTTGCGTCTCTCGTGGACCCGTTTGATGGATGGTTTTTCTGGACCGACTGTGTTTGTGTTCGGGTCTGCCGTACCCTGCTGCGAGCGGCCTGCCAGAGAAGGCCGCACTTCATGATGTGGCTGAATACGCCAAGACGTCCCGGAGCCCAAATCCTCCTTGGCTCGCTCTGCTGCTGCAGACCCTGCTGGGGTTCAGCACTGGGCCTCTCATGAAGCCCAAACACCTGCAGGCTTCAAACCGGGGGAGGATCAAGTTTTTGTATTGCATGCGCATGATCCTTTGGCCGGAGTGTGTCACAGTCCGGGGGCCATCTTTACAGCCCAAAAAAAGCTTGTCTGGGATCAGCGTTGTAGTTGATCTGATGTATTCTCTCTGCTTTACCTCTCTCTCTGATCTTCCTCCTCCTCGCTGTCATCTCTCAGGAAAGCCCCCTCATTACTAGGCCCTGGATGTAAATGTTTCATTTTCCATCCACCCCACAAGCCCTCTTTGTTCCACGGGCCATTTGGCTGTTATATTTCAGCACTTAAAAGCAATTATTCCTACATATGAATGCTCCCCAACAGACGTCTACAGACACTCAAAAGATAACTTTCTTCCTTCATCTTCCTCTCTGCCTCATGGGCAAAAACAAAAGGAGGACAAATCAAGGTGTCTGGTATCTGTAGACCAACACACACGAGGCGTTTCGCTGCATGGATGTGTGTAAACCCACCTACACACACACACACTCATACCTGATGATAGACCTTTGTCCGTGCAGGTGCATGCACAGAGAAGAACCCCCCCCCCCCCCCCACACACACACACACAAACTATTTACTTCACACACACACACACACACACACACACACACCGTAAAGAGTGTAAGATGAGCTCCCATTAAGGATGAAAACAAACCAGTGAGTGGGTGGTGTCCCCCGAGGAACTCCACAGTCGCTATAGTGGAACCGTGGAACCATGGGAACTGCTTAGCAGATGCCTGGGGGGCCGCAGACACGGGGGTGTGTAATACCGCCACACACACACAGTGCAGACTGGAGATGGAAACACTAAAGCGATGGCTTTTAGTCACCTCACGTGTCTGACAACAACAATAGCTGACACTACATTGGGTGTCAGCAGCAGCCTGATTTATTCAGACTTGGCTTCGATCTCCGTGACGCCAATGTGTACGCTCAAAGGGCCAAAATAGCAACAGCAATGAAACTGACCGTTACAGAATGACTTTGTGAGATGATGACAGACACATCTCTTTTTTTTTTTTTGCAAAGTTGCAGGTCTGCGGCGCTTCAGCGGTTTTCACTGGGTTCTCTACAGCCACGCAAGCCATTACTGGTGCAAGCTTGTTAGTCGTCTAGGTGGTGGTCAGTTGGACAGAAGCAGAACTTGGGGACAAACAATCGAAGCCGTGCATTTATCAGACTGTGCTGCCTTCAAGAGTAGATAGTGGGAACGAGAAAGGAAAGGACGATGCCAGCTATTAGTGACCGCTCACGTTCCCACGTGATCCAAAACAGACTTGAGCAATCATCCTCATTTTGCTCACCACTTGCGTACATGGAGGAAAAAAGGAAGGGAGATGGAAAGATAGAAAGTGTGTATGTGAACCGCCTATTTCGCGTGTTCCCCTGCTTGAGCAGGAAGTGAACAGAGACCTGGTCCACAGGGATCTCTGTTTCCCCTTCTCGCCTTTTTCCCCCCCCCCCCCCCTACTCAGGACCCCAACATGATGGGGGAGAGCCTGGCAGAGAGCTGCAGTGTGTGGTGTTTATGGCTCTGTATGAGTGTGTGTGTGTGTGTGTGTGTGTTAATTTCCTGTTTTATAGAGGAAGCAGTGTTCGCATGTACAGATCGTTACTCTGATTTTCTCTGTGAGAAAAAGAGGACAGGAAAAAAATAAATAAAAGACTGTAAATTCTCATGAATCTGTATGGGAAATGACCAGCATTGTTTCTGGGAATCTGGCCGACTCCCTTAGTGAAAAACATATTTTGGTTCACTGGTAAAGTGGAAATGCAATGACTAAATCAGACTTTGAAAAGCGTGTAATTTCATTATTTCAGCCAAGAAGATTCCTGAAACACTACAAGCTATTATCCTCAAATATCAAATGTTCTTTCTTTCCCTAACTTACTCATTAAATTAAGGCCAGATTGGTTAGACACAGCAAGCTGTGGTCGTTATGCAACAACAAGCCGTCAGGGCATCTAAATGAAAGTTAGCTGCCGTGGTCTTACCCAGAATACCCTCTAACCATGGACTGGGCCATAGGTCCATGATGCTGTGGTCTGTTGGGTTTCTGCGTATAAATGTATCAAGGCCTTCTGGTTTTGACTCATTTACATGTCTTGGTTTCCTCTGACGAGATGAGTGGGCAAGGATGACTCCGTTCAGCAGAAGATTGTTTAGCCTTCAACTTCTCCGTACTCTTCGGGCCCTTCTCTGTAGGACTGCTACCGTGTCAATGGGGCATTTGTAAGGTTCTTTGAATCGCTGCCGCATAGTTCTAATAAAAAACAACTTTGTCCAAGCTAAATGGTCTTCATTGAACTAATTTTTAGAAGTAGTGGGATGAAATGGACAAAATAGATATTGGTTGATGCTAACGGACAGATTTGCCAAACAGAAAGACATTTATTGAAATAGGTAAAAGTACATTGGAAATAAGTGTAAACATCTTGTATATGTATGTATATATGTACATATATATATATATATGTATGTGTGTATGTGTATATATGTATGTATGTATGTATGTATATATATATACACACACATATATACACACACATACACACATATACACTTGTATACACACATATACACACACACATACACACATATATACATACACACACACATATATATATATATACACACACATACAC
The DNA here is from genome assembly GCF_004355925.1 of Anarrhichthys ocellatus. Taxonomy (NCBI): domain Eukaryota; kingdom Metazoa; phylum Chordata; class Actinopteri; order Perciformes; family Anarhichadidae; genus Anarrhichthys; species Anarrhichthys ocellatus. Next base: position 256,892 of record NW_022280037.1, on the reverse strand, counting down.
ACACACACATATATACATACACACACACATATATATACATACACACACACATATATATATATACATACACACACACACATATA
>NW_022280037.1:220154-236809 GCF_004355925.1 Anarrhichthys ocellatus | reverse complement strand
AAAAAAAAAAACATTCCAAACTTCTCCTGTATTGTTTCAAACGAGTGACAACTCGCCGACGTGCGCTAACACGGAGGCTGCCAGGCCAGTGTTGGATTCCTGAACTGTGCTTTATTTACGTTCTGGGTACCACCACGTTGACAGACGAGACATTTTCAAACCCCTGAGAAGTGTGGGTAATTGCCAGCAAGGGGCTGGCTAATGGGAGAGAAGAGGATAATTATTAAGGGGGGGGGGGGGGGGGCTTATTGGGAACGAGCTGCCAATGAACCGCCAGCGTTACGAGATGGAGGCAGTGGCGCGTATGGTATGTGCTGTATGAGGCTAAATAAGAAGTTGGAAGAGCAGAATTTGTTGGGTCAGAATGTGCTGGCATGAAATCGGGTCCCACGGATGTTTATGGCGTGTTTTTATTTTTTTTTCCTTGCTCGTTTGTCAGCTGATGATGTGATGGTGTCTGGGATTCTGGAGATGAATTATACCCTGTGCCTCCATGTTTAATGTTTTCACTCTCAACACTTCCACCCCGTTAAACCATAAACGACCTCCCAATCCAGACTGTTGAGCATCGAGTTTCAAAATTAAAAAACTGTCGTGGTACGCCGTCGTTTTTATAGTAAAGCGAGTAATGTTGAAGGATGGGGTCATAAATGCTCAACCTAAATCTAATGTGGGTGTGGTTTTTCTCAAGAGGGCACCATTTTAGAGCTGAAAGACAAATGTGTTATGATAACTTTCTCCTGTAGTCACTTTTATTAAATAAACAGCAGCTGTGGAGACCAAAGTGAGACACATGTTTTTTAATTAAAATGATTAAAAACTACATTATCCGCAAACTTTACAAGCACTCAATATGGAAGCATAAACGATGCCAATACATACATAGATGAGATTCTTAAATTAACATATCAGTTTCAGATGTACATGCTTTGAGCTTAAAGGGAAATGAAAGGAGCAAGATGAATGAACATGATGGTATATGTAAAGGAAAAGGGGCATCTAGTGAAAAGAAAACCATTGAGGAAAACGTAACATTGTGCTCTTTTAATCCAACAGCAATGAAATACAAATCACTCGTACATTTTTGGCGTCCTAGTTTTGCATAAAGAATGATATCGGAGATCAATCAAGATGCCAAACCTCTTTCCCATCATCCTGACAGTATTACAGGCAGTTGTGAAGATCTTTGGTTTTTTTCTTTTTAAGGAACCACACAAGTATTACCAAGTAAACATGTGGTTTCTCTAGCTGCATGATTGTTGCCCGTAATAAAGAAAGGTCCTCTTCTGTATAAAGACTCCAGAGGAGAGAGCAGGGAAACATGCTGTTCCTCTAAAGGGAGATACGAAGACATTGTTACCGATTGTTTAAAAAGAAAGAGGAATAAGGCAGAAAGTCTTCATGTGAGATCTACAAAACACCTTGCATAACTTTTTTTTTTTTTATACCTGAGCTGCAAATACAAGCCTTTTTAGATCACTATTCACTTTGAAATTGAATCTCACTTTCGTAGCAAATAAATCTCTCCCAGTCATGGACAGACACTACACCCCTTCCCCCCCGTGTAGAAGCGCTTTCTAGTAGATATGAGACACCTGATAGCTGCTGTAAATGCCTTCACACAGCTCGTACCCAGCAGATCTGTGCAGGCGTGTGAATTATTGGCAGAGGCATGAGCCCCTGGCACCGCTGATCAGTAAATTAGACCAGAAAAGAGAGAATCAGGGCCATAAAGGCCTCAAAGCGCTCACTGATTTTACAGAACAAAGGGACCTGTGCACAACAAGGGAAGTTTTTTTCTTTTTCTTTTTGCATAACTGCCCTTGGTGCTGGTAAGAAGATACCACTCTGACCCCCCCCCCCTCCTCCTCCTATCCCTTCATCCTCACACTCGTCCTCCTCCAGGGATAGAAGGATCACATGTGTAACTGCAGGGGAAAGGCCCTCCGGACAGGGGGAATGTGCACACACACACACACACACACACCTGTGGTGCCGGAATATGTGTGTGTGTGTGTGTGTGTGTGTGTCTAATCGTGACATCATTAATTACTTGGCGATGGATTTGTTCAAAGGACACTTAAAGTGTGTTCGGTAGATCAAGTGAAGGATTATTATAGTTAGGCAGAGTTTCAGATATTTGTAAATATATAACCAAATAAAATGAAAATTCAAACATAGTGCAAAAATTAAGCGAATGGCTTATTTAGCGCAGGAAGGCAATTAGGAAACTGTTTAAAGGATTTCGGCTCTAGATACACCATCTCACTAACAGAATCTGTTGGGCGTGGTTCATAATGAATAAAGGTTTTTAGTGCATCAAAGCTACATTGGAAGACAAAATAATTACATTAAAGTTTTTTTTTTATAATTTAGTAGCAATATATTACACAAATTCCAAATTTATACTTAACAAAATAAGGCGTATGTATGCATGTATGTATGTGTACATATTTATATATATATATATATATATATATATATCTATATATATATATATATAAAAAGGAAAGGTAGAGAGAAATGCTTAAGGATTTTGGGTATATACGCATATTTCCTCACAATTTGGCTCAAATAAATATCAAAAGTAAACCGTGTCAATCCAGTTAAAAAATACCAGACTATAACTTTTTTTCAGAAAAGGGCTTGGATAAGAAATGTAAGGGAAAAAGTAAAAGAGTAGACAACAACAGGACTGAAATATTCCTGCAGAAAAAAAAAGATAATTAATACCCCTCTGTGTTAGTCTTTTACATTCCTCAAAATATCAGCCATTGTCCTGTTGAAACTCGATGCACCGATAACACAGCAGAGGAGAATTCATTTCTTAAACATGTGAGTCCTGACAGATCAAAATGACTCTTCTCATGCGGCTATTGTGTTGAAAACATCCACTGCACACCGCAGCACCGAAGGCTAATGTGTCCGTTTGGATAATAAAGGGAGCACATGAAACAGCCCTGGATGTTTTCCCAAGTGACACGATATTCAACTCTTACAGAAATTAAAGCTTAAAAGGGGCCAATTGCTACAGCAGTGCAGCCATGCCTCGCAAAGGATGTCTGAGCCACTCGGGCGGGGGGGGGAGTAAACATCGGACCGCTCTTCTCCTTCCGACCAAGTGAGTTGGATCAGTCTGAACAGTCCGTGGGATGAATGTCTGCTGTGGTTTTCCAGTTCATCATCAGCTGTTCCTGATCATACCGCCATTGTCTTTTGTTCGTTTTGTCTTGTACCAGTTTACTTCAGACAAATGATCCTGAACTGTTACTATGGCTTCTCTGGTTTTACCCTCACGTCTATTTACAGTTTCAGCTGAACATCTTCTCAACTTCTATGGCTTTTATTGTCCTTTTTCTTCTTTTTTTTTTAAGAGTACATGTTTTAGCACAGTGCAGGAGTTTACTCAAAATGTACAAAATACATGGAAGTCTGGAGAGATTTGGTAAAAGTCTTTAAAGCGAGTGCCGAAGAAATAAAAGACAAACATGCAGCATTTCTATATTTTTTTTTTTGCTTCTTTTTTTTTGGGCTTTCAGTGTTCATGTTTTTTTGTTCATCATCCTCTTTTACATTTCCTCCCTCACCTCTCCTGCACCCTCTGATTGTCTAGCCGTCTGTCAGTCAGTAAGGCCTCCAGACGGACTCATCCAAGCGGCCCGAGGCGCTCATGGCAGTGGGGGAGTTGCTGTGGCTGCCGTCGGCCTCCACGCCCTCGCTGTGGTTGTTCAGGCCCGGGTTCATCAGGCTGTTGGTCCCTCCGGCGCCCGCGGCCCCCGAGCAGGACAGCAGGCGGGTGGGGGAGCGCTCTCCCCCGGTGTTCCCCGGCGCCACCATGGAGAACTGGTAGGATCCGGAGCCCGTGCCGTAATACAGGTAGGAGTTGGACTGGAAGTTCTGGCTTTGGTTGTTTGCGTAGGGTGGCGGCAGATAGTATCTAGAGGAGGCTGACATGCTGAGGCCGCTGATGCCGGTGCTGGAGGTGTTGGTGGAGTAGGGGAAGGCCCCCGGGTAGTTTATGCGGGGGTCTGAGAAGCGGGGGTCTGAGAAGCGGGGGTCAGTCAGCGGCGACAGAGACGGGAAGGTGGTCCTCTGGTTGAAGAGGTCTGTAGACCCTGTTGGCAGAAAGAAGGAAACAAAAGGTTAGAAAGAGTCAACTGATATTCAGCCATGAATGAAAACTGCTGCTGTGATTATGAAACAAGGGGCTCAGAGATATCTCAATTTCTATTATTTTTTTTTTTTTAAAGCCCCCCCCTCCAGAACAGCAAATCACTCCAAAACCCCCAAGTCCGAGCTCGGATTCCCTGCGATACGTCTGTTCATGGAAATGTTTGCTCAAAGTAATGAACTGAGACATTTCTTTGCTTAATAACAGTCATCAAGCACTGACAGCACATCATCCCACAGCCCCGTACACAAGTCTGATATGAACGGCCCCCCTCGCCACGTCCCTCCAACCTCTCCTTCAAAAGGAGAGCAACGCACGTTATTTTGTCTCTCTCGCAGCAATGAAAAGAGGCATTGTCGGGGCTGTGGGGTGTTTTGTATAAACTCCGATGGCTTGTTGCTCTGATGTCATCTCATAAATCATAGTTGGAGGCAGACGGTCACAATCGAAGACAGTCGTGGAGACGTGGAGACGAGGAGATGGAAAAAGGGAAAAAAGCAAAGGAATAGATGCAAAGAGGAAAAAAAACAAAAACCGAGAGTGTGTTTCTATGTGAATATACTCGAAGCTAATGGGTATCACAGTCCAAGACCTGTCAGAGTTAACTGCTAAGTGTAATCTCACAGGTAACAGAGCACTGTGAACCCAGCTGTTCGTACTTCAATTTCACTGCACACTTACTGATTTACTGAGCTTACAAAGGGGGGAAAAAGAGAAATTGCTCGAGGGTTTGACTTGGCAGTTTGCTTCTCTAAAATGTTGGGCCTTTGCTGTCACCAACTTAGTTCCTTAACTTATCACTTATATGAAAACATTCACAGTGTATCAGTTTCTGCAATGTTTCTACTTCCACTAATTGCTCTACATTATTATAATCACTCAGTGGTGTGAAAAAGTCAGACATGTCGTGTCTTCGTACTCGTGACACTCAAGATAAGGTGAGCTGGCCAACGGCCAGGCCGAAACACTTTTGTTCTTTAAACGCCCTCGACCTGGTTGTACAATGACGAGGCAGAGTTCCTCATACCTGATGTCAGCACACACCTGCTGCTTGTAACCACACACACACACACACACACACACCTCTGTCCGTGGTCTCATTCGTTTGTCCGCGTGTAGCATTCATGGGTCCAATGCGGCCACATGACTGCAAAGTGTAAAATGTGGATTTGGATGGCAGAGAAAAGAGAGCTTGTATTTGTGAAAAAAATGCAAGCGCTTGCACGCTATAGCCCTGAGGGGGGAGAATGCCAAACTTGCGTGCCACAGTCTCGTTGAAATGTCTTTTCCCTATGTCTGGAGAACTGGGTCCATTTTCAGCTGAAACCTGTTCCTTTGCAATTTCCATGGCCCATGCTATTATTTTTTTTTGCAACAGCACACTTCTGCCGTTGAATTTCCTCTTATTTTTGGGATGAGGGAGTTTGGTGGTGGGGGGGCTGTTTCTTTTTCCAGAGTCTACCAGGCACCGGAGTCGGGCTCCGTATCTGATTTCACGCGAGGAAAATCCGAGCCTTCAGCTGCTGTTGATTCGGGTGAAGTGGAGTCGGCCCACTAATTCCTACCGGACTCCCTTGCTCGTTCTCTCTCTCTCTGTCTCTCTGTCCCTTCATCTCTCTCTCTCTCTCTCTCTCTCTGTCTGTGCTAAATTTAGGCTTCAGGGTGAAGCTGGGGGAGGGCGGACGTGTGGCGCAGGGACTTTGATGGCTCTGGCTGCTGCGGCCCACCCCGCTCACCATCTCCATTTAATTCGAGCCAGTGGAAACGTGTCGGCTAAACTGCGGTGGGCATTGACTACTGTGTTCTGTCAGGGGAAACTGGACTGGACACTTATCACAACACCTTAATGGGCTTGTACAGAAACAAGCAGTTGGCTCTGCGCCAGGAGGAGCCTGCTACCACCTTAAAACTCTCTCCAGCACAGTAGCTCCCTCTGGAGGCGAGGGCTGAACAAACTGTTTTGTAATTGAGAAGCAGAGTTTTTGCCGTCTGCTTTTTCTCTCCCTTTAACCATGTTGCATACCTCACTGCATCCCCACCCTCCCCCCACCCAGTATAAGTACAGGCCTCGCTGTTGTGGCTGTGGTAACGGTGGTGTATCTTTGGCAGAGAGGGGTCTTCCTAACTGAGCCTGGTAGTAGCTGCCTGTAACCTCTGCGGCCCGAAACCACACATGATCTCCATTAGGCTCATCTGAAACGTGTTGACTAAATTGCAGGGACAGGAGAGGGGATGGACCCCAGAGGGCTAGCTGGCACAGTCTGCTGTCTGTGATGTTCCCAGTCTACGTAGCGGGTAGCTGGGAATTGGGGCTTTTATAGAGAACATAGTGTTCCAGTGCTCCTTTTCCTCCTCGAGCTCTCGAGCACAGCGCCCCGCTCTTATTTTAATTCTGCAACGCCAAGGGTGGAGTCGTCCTCCTCCTTTCTGCTCAGCTCAAGAAGTCCACTAGTCCACAGTCAAGCGTGCAACCCAGATACGACTGGAGGTTTGCCTCATTTGCGTACGGGGAGAAACTGATTTTGGTTGTTAACATAAGGGCAAGTTTGAGGCGGTCATGTCTGTGTACGTAATGGTGCGCGGAGTTATGTGTGTTTGTGTGTCTGTGTGTGCACGCGTGTCCGCATGTGGTGGACTTGGCGATGGGGAGATGCAAATACAGGCGCTCACCTGTGAAATGTTTACTCAGGCTTGATGCAAACTGTGACGGCCAGCGCCGAGGGAATGGTGTCTCAGGCAAATAAGTGGAGGGGGAGGAAACGAGAGTGAGCCCGTCCGGCTACGCACACTGCGCGCCGAGATTGTTTTCCTCATATCATCGGCAAAGAAGCGCGGCAGCTCCTCTTTCCGAACTGGTTTGGGTGGTTTCGAACGCTGCATGCCATGAGGATGAGCAATTATTGTTGATAACAGGGTGATGGTGACGAGGCAACTCGATGCAAAGGTAGAGCTGCAGCGCGGGCCAAATAATAGGAGACCCAAATGAACACAAATGATCTCCAGGTGTTTATTTAAGCACCAAGGCTTTGGGGCTGGAGCATCATGTCGAATGCAAATGATAATCACCTCTGTACTGTGGCACCATGGTCGACAGCCCCAAAGCCTCATCCATGTGCGGCACCTCATCATGTGAGCACAGAGGATTTTGCATGTCGCCGACTTGTGACATGCAATACAAGCAAGGGTAAAGGAAGTTTGTGATTACAAAAAAGAAACCTGAGATTTTCCTAATGCGTCGTCAAACAAGGCGGCGTGATGATTAATATGTTTGTTTGTTAAGTAAATTCTGTTCTATGAGAGATATGATACTTCCTCGTAAAGCCGCTGACGCAATGTGTGTTTTGCTGACCCCGGACTGTGTGTACTGTTATTGTAAGGATAAAGGCATTTGAATACAAGTAGCATCATCATTCATTACACTTTCTTACATCTCCGTCATGTTTTCTTTAGGTCCCGGCATTTCCAGTTTTAGGCTGCAATGCCTCCACTATTTACTGTCCATGGCGGTCGATCACATTTTTTCACACCATCATGAGCGTTTTGCTCCGCAGTGAACCTCTCGCTAGAAAATGCCTCGCACAAGCAGTAACACATGTAAATATGTTATTCCTGTGTCTCAATACTCTGCTTCAGGCGTCATGTTATTTTTTTGCTGAACGGCAGAAAAGAGAACAAGCTCACTGAGCTGAATCCAAAAGTTTTTAAAAAAATTCTTTTCTACTGTATGTGTGTGTCTGTGTCCTCAGTGCAGTGTGAGCGGATGACTCAGCACGTCTAGTGTGGCGTGGTGGTTTCCAGGATAGGGGACAGACTGAGGGGGCTGTTAGACAGCAGCAAGGGTCCAAATCGCCAAGAAACAAATGAAAGAAAGACGGAGTGGGAGAGAAGGAAGACGAAGGCAGGGTGGTGGCGTTTTAGGAATGTTCTTGGGTGTAGTAGGGCCCTACAGGCGAAACAGACTCGAAAGTTGTCACACCAAATGGCACACCCTGTGTTATGCCAGTCTTTCCCGCTTGTCCTCTTCAAGCATTGTATGTTTTAATTTGAAAGGCCGGCGGAATGTCTAATTAGAAGAGATTAGTTTTGGAAGTCTTCAGTTTATTCTTCAAGTGTACCATTTTGAAAGGTGTGAAGACTTTGGCAGTCCACAGAGCCTCAATTATCTCCTCTGTATTTTTCGAGCCTGTTTGTGCGCACTTGGTATTTAAGGGCCATTGCTTGCTAGTGACCGCACCCCTCGACGCTGCTCTTTGATTGGGCCGCGCGTGATGATTATGTCTCGGCAGCTAACAAGCACCCTTCCAAACAACTTTCTCATCGACACACACACACACACACACACTCGCACACATGCAATTCACATTCGATTTGCAGTCAAATTGGGACAGCTGAGCTTTACTCAAAGAAATAGGTAAAAGAGAGGCTTGAAAGAGTTGCCAAAAAGCATAGTTACACAGACGCCTGTGGCATAGTAAAACAGTCAGGAAGAAGGGCATTGCGGTGTCTCACCTGGCCATGGTCTCAGGTCCTCTTCCACCTTGCATGTCTTCAGAGCGGGGGCATCCATTTGCTCCTGCCACAGGGCTGGTGTAACAGACAATATGAACAATAGGTGAGCACTAGGATCTGCTTATTAGGAATAAGTCAGTGGAGTCTGTGCAGGAATGCAAAATCTTTTTTTTTTTTTTGTGGAACTCAGAGAAAATGTGCTGGTTGTATAAGTGCACAGGGTGAGGAAGTCACTGCCTGCACCATAGAAATCTCAAGCACAGTCCAAAAACATCTCCCCATGACAGACTTGTCAAAACTGTCTTGACATCTGGCGGTTTGGAGATGTGTCTTCCTGTCACAGGTCGGCCTCTGCTGACTGAGCAGCGAGGACTGGGAAAGAGGAGGGGCGGGGTTTTTTTTCTCACCCAAGTGAGACCCGGCCTGGAAAAACATGCCTGGTGGGTGCATGGGAGATATTTTTGGGTCTTTCAAGGCGAGACACCGGAGGGGCCCAGCGGAGACCTGTGAAGCGCAGGACACTCGCTAGCCTGTCCAGCTGAGCTGTCAGGAAGCGAAGGAGGGTCGTGGACCCGCTGGCCCAGCGCGTGGGACCCTGCTTCACACTCCACGGCAACACCGCAGGAGGGCTGAACACAAACGGGGGCTGTTTGCTCTCGGGTCTGAGACGGTGCAGTTGTTACGCGACTGCTAGCACGGAGCTCTGTGGACGCGGGGCAGTCTCAGTCTGCAAGCCTCTCCGAACACTGTTACAGATTGTTCCAAACTTTTTTTTCCTCAAATGCATATCAATGTTTAAGACAAAAACCTGCATATTATAGAAACCATTTTTAACCCGTGGAGCTCTGCTTTTTAACGACCGCAGCAGGCAGCCATGTGGTATCGCTATGACTCTATGCCGTTTGCTGTTGAGATACCGCAATATAGTAAACTCCTAACCTCCTGTAGTGGCAATTAAGGTGGAGAAGGATGCCAGAAGCACAGAGGAGGGGGGGGGGTGTAGCGCTGGGCTGTTCACCTATAGCCGCACTGGGCTCGGCATGTGTAAGATCTGTGCTTCCCCTGGAGCTCCTCCACTTCCTCTGCAAAGACCCAAATCAGCACTCAGTCACCGAGAGGTCCCGCACTATACCTCACAATGGCAAATTCTTACACATAAATGGCCTTATTCAGAGAGGCTTGCAAGCAGCTGGTGCGATTCGCTCAAGAAAATAAACACTGCCTTCAAATATTTTGATTGGCCAGCAGACAACGTCAATACCAGAGGCACAGATTACCCCTGTTAATAAGAGGGCCCCCCTGGGCGGAGCCGAGGAGGTGGGGGCGGCGCGTGGGCAGAAGCGGCGACTGCGTCACTAATAAGCAGCTTTGGGTTGGTGCCAGCCATAGTTCTTTTTTTTTTTGCACTTTACAGATGCACTGGTTTTTGAAGTGCATGTGTAGATGAAAGGCCTGGCTGAGAGGACGTTTGAGCCAAGATGGCGTCCATCCTCGTGACTCCGGATCCAGCAACGCCTCTGAGACATGTAAAGCGCCTGCCGTAATGAAGCGTGTCATTGAGACACAGTGAATGCCGGTCCTTGTGCTGGCTTCCTGTTTCGCTTAGGCCTTAGGCGTCGCAACGGGGAGAGAATGTGAGAGAGCAGGCAGGACAGAAAGAAAGACGCCAGCGAAGGGAAGGAGGGAGAAAGGGAGCGTGTTAGAGAGGGGAGGAACACGGCCTTGGCTCAGCTATGTGGGACATTTGATATGTCTTTTGGGCCCTCACTTATAACGTGAGCAAAAACAAACACATGGGGCTGAAAAATCCTATGTTCTCTTTGAGAGCTCGTCGTCCTCCCACCCTTCCCCTCTCCACAGACTCAATAGAGACTGTTCATGGCACACATGTAGTTTCTGTAATTGCTGAAATGTAAAACTCAGCCGGACTCTGATGTGAAATTATAACTTACACAAACGGTTGAGTCTGGTAAAAAACAACTTGCTCTCACTTCTCTTTTTCTTTCTTTTTTTTCACTAAGGAGGCGGCTTCAAAAGATTTTATTTTTTTTTTGTCGAAGAACAAAAACATTTTCAGTTTGAATTATTCATCTCGGGGTCACAAAAAGAGAGTAACCACAAGTGAAGCTTTCAGGCACCATAACAAATAAACTCCGCGGCAGCCATTGACATATTATGTAAATAGTGGAGTGCAGAAGTAAAACAGAGTGTCTAAAGGACCGGTCCAGATTCCTGCTCCTTTTGGTTGTATTGGCCTCAGAGGGCGAGCTTCCTGCTCGGGTTTGGCAGAAATCAGCATGAAACCCAACTAGCGTGACGGCTCTACTCTAAAGTCCACACCACAGCTACCTGACGGTGCTAATTTCCTGTCTCGCGCTTGCTTCTAATTGGCTGATCATGTCATTCTGGATGTGTGAATTAGTGTGTGCCTCTCGGCCGCGGCGGTAGCAGAGTGCCGCCTCGAACCTGGGGGGGCCGGCCGGCTTGTTTATGTGGTGTAAACAGTGTGGTCGCTGCGGACGAGGCGGGAGGGGCACTGCTGCATTGGGCCGGTCCTCCATCAAACAGGACTTTCTCAAGTTAAGTCCAGTCCAGAGGCCGCGGCCTGAACATACTGGACAACAGGGCCAGAGCACAGCTGCGGCAGATGTGTGCCAGTGGAGCAAGGAGGAAGCCAGAGGTACTAACATTTGTGGAAGTGTCATAAATAAAAAAGTTTTGCTTCTTTAGAATAGGACTTTAAAAAAAAAATTAAATGAATTATTTCTGCAAGGTACTACTGACGTTTTTTAATAACACCACCACATGGGTCACACATTCAAACAGAGCGGCGCACACACACACACACACATTTGGGCCCTCATCAAAGCATCGAGCACTTGACTTGATGGCGGAACGTTATGCTAGTATCTGATACTCGTCTTCAGAGAGGAACACACAGGTGTTGGAACAAATAACATGTTAAATGATACCACCTCAAAAGTGCCAGGACTTTTTCTTTTTTTCTTTGGATGATTAAATTGATACTTTATCCCCCCCCCCCTCACCGTTAAAACACATTTAAGTTAAAGGAGCCGCCTTCGTCTGGGCTGTCTGTTAGAGGCTGTGCCAGGGGCTTGTTGAGTTTTGTCTGCATTTAAAATGGAACGAGGTAAAACTGGAATCCGTTCTCCACTTTGAAGAAAATCTAATTTTCTACCATCGGTTTGCTTGGAAAGAACTGTGTATTATAAACGCAATGTCACAGTTAGAAGTTAAAGGACAAACTCCACTCTGTACGAGAGCAAGAAGAAAATAAACTGCCACCCACAAACACATAGTATACACATGTACCTCACTTGAGGTTTTGAAAACCAGAATAACAATTTAGTACTTGATTGTCGGTGTCAGATTTGCTTTACTGCACTAGTTGAACCGTGCATTGTCAACCACACACACACACACACACTCCCTCCACCCCTCGCTGAGAATCATTCCACATGTCTAGCAGGCTTACCTGTGGCCACAGGAGAACAAAAACAAGCAGCGAATGCAGCGTCTGCCAGCGTGCAGGATTCCTGTCACTGCATGCACTGTAATGAGCTCTTAATTACCCTGTCTGTCTGGGGCACCAGCGGAGAAACTTGCAACACTAGCACACTATTGTGTATGTGTGTGTTTTTGTGTGTTTTCAATGTGCCTATGGTGCAATGGAGATTTAAGAATCCAGGGTAGCATTGAGCAGATGTCTGGAGACGCGTCATGTTGACAAGAAAACTGAGACAGTATTTCATTGCTCAGACAACAATATGAAGCAAGGAGGCTTTAGGAGGAGATGACACTGTATTCTTTTTTTTCTTTTAGCTTTCTTCAAGGGGAGAAATACAAGTTTCCAGCCCCCGGATAATGGAAAACATCTTTTGTAACATCGAGGCGGGAATCCGTGTAATTATAACATGTTGATGGGCGATCTGTCACCCAGCAATTCCCAAACAAACAGGCCCCGGGATTTAAAGTATCTGCAAAATACAACAGCGCCTGGCAGGGCTGCCAAAAGCAGAGATGTGTGTGCTGTTGATATGTAAACACCTCCCTGTGTCTCTGAACGGGATTTATTACAACAAGTCTATTTATGTTTGAGCTTCGCTTGTAATGCTGTGGTGTTGTTGCCTGCTCGCGATTCCTACGCATACGGGAGCGACATATATATACGCTTCCAGCCCGCCGCTCAGACGCTCCAGCGGATAGATGAGGTGGGAGGGAGAAGGGCCTGCTGCTCTGTTATTTAATTATTTTTTACCGCTCCTGCCCTGCGGTATGCCGTCATGATGGTAATGCCACAGATTAAGGTGTGTGGTTTTTACAGCCCTTCCCCTCGTCTGTCTCACACACTCCTTGTAGATGGCCTCCAGTCACTCCAGTCAGTGGCAGCTGTAACGTCAAGCTCAAGGCCTTATACCGTCTCTGACAGCTCTAATGTTATGTTAAAGTGTTGTGTCTGCTCATGGTGTATGTACTGTACGTGTGTGTGTGTGTGTGTGTGTGTGTGTGTGTGTGTGTGTGTGTGTGTGTTGCAACATTGCAGCCCTTTGAAGCCTGTGACGCTCTAATTCTTGGCCTAATCCCGTGTGAGGCAGACGAGAGCAGAGCAAAGAGCTCCTCTTCGTCTGCTGTCTGGACCAAGTCTGTACACCTCTCCCTGCCGATCGGAGCTAACCCCCCCCCGCATTCAAGTCAACACTCAGAAACTTAAATCTCCCTGTATAAGCCTAGCTGCAGGGGGCTTTTTATTGGCAGACAACCTACAGAGCTCACGCCAAACTCAAACCCATCAGAAAATTATCATCACAGTGGCTGTATTGTGTTGAAGCGCCGCAGTGTTTATTTTCAGCACAAGTAGTCATTGGGGTTTCTAAAATGGCTGAGATGTTCTCTCCTCGGTACAGGCAGTGCGAGGGAACGAAATCAATATCATCGGTCAGTAAGGATGAGGGGGGGGGGGGGCAAAATATCCTTTGTTTTCGGCAGTCAGCAGTCATACTGGTGACTCAGCGCTGGCTAAGCTGAGCACAAGGCCAAACACTGGTGAATGGCTGCGACACACGCTGATAGAGGTCCACCCACACACGCCCAGAGCTCCCAAACAAGCCCCCCCGTACACAGCAACATGCTGATACAAAGGTAATGAGATTCATTAGCTAGCATGAGAACTAGAGAGTGGGTAGGAGAGGATGGCACAGAGTGTGTGTGTGTGTGTGTGTGTGTGTGTGTGTGTGTGTGTGTGTGTGTTTAGTCTGTATCCTGTTAAAGAGGCTCTGACATATGACGGCGAGTGAACACTCATCCTCACTCCAAGCATCACCCACACAGCTCTCTACACACACACACACACACACACACGCATAAAACAAACCCCCTGCCCTTCATCGCACCATCTCAGTCTGGGTCTCAGCCCCCCCCTCCCCCACCCCCACACATTCGACCAGTCTGAGAGTGACGTGATTGCCAAGGTAGCGGGCGGCTGTTAAATTCCTAAGGCTGTAGCGCGCGGTGTGCGGAGGCCAGCTCCAGCACCGAGGCTAAGCTCGGTTGGCAGCACCCGCCATGCCACCTGGCCACAGACTCAACCCTGCACGCTGTGGGGCCCGGACCCACCAACGCAGGGCATCCGGGGACAAAACTGACACGAGCTTCCCCTCGGACGGCCAACACACATAACAGCCCCCAGATATGTGGAGCAGAACTCAAAAGCCCAGCGTGGCGGAAACACACACGAAGCGCTCTTGGCTCAGTTTACTGCTGGGTGAACTCCACACACTGTACTGTGTTGATGTTTAACAGATTGGTGTTATGGATTACTTACCCTCTGGCCAAATAAAACCAAATATGTTTGTTTTATTGAAGGAGTGATTTACTTCTAAGTAATGGCGGTTAATGTGCGCGTACTTTACAGTGCAGCGGGGGATGTTGGTTGGTTGTGGTTGTATGCATTAGTGGTCCTCACCTTGTGTGGTGCATATGGGGCGGGGATTATTGTTCACCGGGCCTATCCGCATAGACCGCTGGTAGCGCTCGATCTCTGACAGCCTGTCCGAGAACTGCATCTTCTGGGGGTCTTCTATCTTCACTCTGTGCCCTGAAACAGCGACATGAGGAGGACGGGTAAGAGAGAAATCAAGGACTTGCCAATTTACCACCTACACAACCAGGAAAATGGCACAAGATGGCACTTTATATTTCCAGCGTTTGTACAAAAATAGCAAAAACAATAACAAGAGTCCTATTGGAAAACCTTTCCCTCTTCCAAATTTCTTGACGAAGCCGGGCAGTTTCTAATGTTCTGGCAAAAAAAAACTTCTCTTCGCGTGTCTAAACTGTAATCAGTGTAAAATCAACTTGGACCATGACATTCCATCAATATCCTCCGCCGTATAATTCACAAACACTCGCACAGGATGAAATTATATAAGGGAGGGGAAGAGACACTGTCACCATGTTTTCAGCTTGCAAACACAAAAATATTATTAGAATGTTAGCAGACCTTGACATACATCGACTAGACTCTAAGTGTTACTCAAACTGCACCTGCTGCCGCGTCATCCGCAGATAACAATAGTGTAAGTGGTTGAAAATAATTTGTGCGAGAGAAGGCTGTTTCCCCTGAACCTGAAGTCAAGGAAATAATGAACTACGAATTGTGACATTAGGCCCTTCTATGAACTGCTGAAGCTTAGTGATCTTATCTTGCCACCTTTAAAAAAAAAAACCAAGAAAGAAGTGAGTAGATTTGCCCCCAATAACCATCCCTCTCTCGCTCTCACACCCACACAAACATTCAGATCTGACTGACACAGCACTTAGTCAGAAGGAACCACCCAGACGAGGCTACCAGACCATATAGTCATCAGTCTTAAACATAACGGATAAAGAAAGAGACAGCTTTTGTAGCTGTGTGTGTGTGTGTGTGTGTGCAGGATGTGAGAATAAGTGAGGCATATCTGCTGCATCTCTTTTTATCCAGACCACGGAAAACTAACCAACACACTTAGTGCCCTTATCACTTTGATGTCCCGTTCAGGGAGATGGTAAGAAGAAAAAAACCTCTGTACATGCCTTTTATGTACACACACGTACGCAGACATGTACAAATACACATGTTCACACACACACGCACGCACACACACACATGTGCTGTACATGTGAACACACGTTAAATGTCAGACGTGAGTCCGGATGAGGGCTATGCCTCTAATGGGAGGAAGAGATTTTAATGTAACTATCAATGCACCAAAACTGTGTGTGAACCATGTATACATTCTGTGGTTTTCTTCCTGGCATCTCTACAGAGTAGCCTAATGTGAAGTAATGGCTGGATTTGAATATTTTATCACTATATAAAGGGGGCAATGCAGACGGGCCAATATGGATTTTGCCCGTCCTTTCTCTCCACTGACCCATGGGCAATATATCTTCCCTCGGAGGCTGACCCATGGGTAAAGTTTCCTCTCGTTTACCGCTCTGTCCATTTGTTTGTGCCCACCGCCTCCCCTCCGTCCTCTCTTTACGAACTGTATAGAAATATCTGGAATTGACAGCCCCCAATACACACGCACACAGATGCACAAAAGGGTACGCGGCCGCGCATTGATGCACAGACACAATGTCTGAACAGCAGGCAGTTACTGAATACAAAACCCCTCCTGTCCAAAGCCAAAGGGCAGCACAGAATGCTACTATTTATTTCATTCACACCCACTGATCAACAAATCCCTTGTACTTTATGTGTGTGTGTGTGTGTGTGTGTGTGTGTGTGTGTGTGTGTGTGTGAGTGTGAGTGTGTGACAGAGAGAGAAAGAAATATGTCAGAGTGGAGACGGCAATGCTGTTGCTGCTCTCCAGTTGTTTGTTTTGCTGAGCATTAAGGACGTTGGAAGCCAAAGGAAAGGACGGTGTGTGTGTGTGTGTGTGTGTGTGTGTGTGTGTGTGTGTGTGTGTG
>NW_022280037.1:181277-220144 GCF_004355925.1 Anarrhichthys ocellatus | reverse complement strand
CAGTTTACTCCGTGCCGTTACTCAGAAACATGGGTGGACACACGCCGACACAAACTCTGTAATATCTTTTTTATTCACACTCACATGTGGCGAGTCTGCCTTCTCTTTAAACACTGATGGAAGGAATGAAGGTCTGCGTTCTCACTCTCTCTCTCTCTCTCTCTCTCTCATACACACACACACACACACAGGCTCCATCATTCACATAGACACTGTGGCTACTGTCTGCTCCAGGCCAGAGCAGGGGCGACCAGGGGAAGCAGCCCTCCAAATATAGCCCCTATGTGTCCTTGTGTAGTTATTAAGAGATTTACACCACCTCAAACGGCTGAGGTCAGGGAAACGATACATCCCACCGCTCTCTGGTCGAAGAAATAAAAAGGCAGGGGGAAAAAAACACCAAAAAACGATAATTGGTCCGTTTTTTCTGCGGCCAGTGGTGGTCTAAGATGAATTGGCTGACTCTTTATGGATGAAAGTGATCATTCACCTGCCCACAAACACACATGTGCACACACTCGAGCCTATGGCTGTGGATCCTGTGGCCCAGTTCCAGTTGGCAGGGACGCACGGCGTTTGGCGACACACTGTTCGGAGCTTCCAGTAGGGGGTTTAGTGGGCTGTGAGAGGGTGATTTCTTTCTTTTTTTGGAGGAGCGGAGGCCTGGGGCTCATTAACCCCGGGGGCCCTCAGTCGCTGTTAACACCACTAATCAACTGGGAGGTGGCTCGAAACTTTATTTTTTCTTTGTCTCTTGGATACTTATCAGAAGGACGGCAGCACACGCACAAATACTTCCTCTCATCTTTAAGACACTTCATAGCTGCCATAGAGATTGTGATATGGCTTCATATTTCCCCCTCCCTTATCTGCATTCCATGATAGGCAAGTTTAGATTAGATTTTAGAGGCTTGCTATGACTATAACTATACTGAAGGAAAAAGGAACTATTTAGTCATTATTTTCTTCTTTTTAGTCATACAAATGACTGATTTTGGGCATACAGGAGTTATTGTGAAGTACACCTATACTGTTTGTCATTTAAAGGGGTATTAAGAAATGAACTTTAAACTTTTCGCCTGTGTATTTCTCTCCTGCACATTGTCTCCGTTATTCGTTGTAGAAAAGTGTTTTTTTTTCGACTATCTAAATCACTTAAATCTCTGCAAGACATCCCCAAAGACTCTCCACCCGTATCTTCCGCTTAAACCTTGCGTTAATGCGCTCTCTTTGGCCAGTTGACCCGGTCTGTAGCCACAGCGTGTCTGCGCCAACCGCCAACATTTGACTTCTACTCTGCAGGTCCGGGGGCCAGAGGGGTGCCAGCACTCCACGCCGGCCCCATTTCAGAGGGGTTTCTGTGGTCGGATGAATATTTAATGTGTCAGGGTGCACTTAGGAGAGAATGCCCTTGTTTTTCTCTCTATGATATCATAACCACAAGATAGAGCTGGGAGATGGGGGCCAATGCACACATGAGGCCTAAACAGCAGCGCTCAATAAGCGCCCAGAGCCGAAATAGATGCTAAAGGTTGTAGATTTACTAGCCTCCTCTCAGAGTAGCGGTCGCATCATCTGAAAGCATTATGGAAGTCTATGAAGAACAAATAAAATGCTTGATATAAAATGTCTGGTATTAACGATGCACTGAGAGGCGATGGCTGTGTTTTCGAAGAAATGGGTGTGCCGTTCTCAGCCCTGCTTTGTTTTGTGCGTGTGTGTGTGTGTGTGTGTGTGTTTTTAATTTCCTGATAGTGTTTTATCTTTGCTGCAGAATAACTTGAGATGTTACTCTGCTCCTTTGCTCTCCATGCTTTGAAGAGCACGCACATACATTCACGTGCAAGCGATGTGAAAAAGTGTGAAGCTATTTTTCATAAGGTTACACCCGGTGCTCAAAGACCCGACCACATGAACAGCAAACTCCACTGAGTCTTGCCCAGCCTTCGCCTCCATAAAGCCCGTATCAGCTCAACACAGAGACAGTGTTTGCTCAGCGACGTGACAGCCAGGCCTTAAACGCCGACGCCACAGCTGAATGATCACCCAATACGACCTGCTTCCTTTCCTTCATCCCCCCCCCCCCCCCACACTTTTTTTTTTTTTCCTCCACTTCTCTCTTTTCTCTCTGTCTGCCTCCGTCTCCATTGAAAGAAAGAAACATATGTTCCCATCCAAAGGGAGACACATTAAACACAAGCTCTCTTTAGTAAATGGCTGGGCGCTTTTTCAGGGGCAAAGTGAAACTCTATCCGGACAGCAAAGGGCAATACGTGCTTTGGCCCCGACCCAAGCCTGCACTGAATATATTTGAAGTGTAAATATTTGTATTCGACGTATAAATGGACTTGATAGGCCTCTGATAACACACTAGAATTGATTTGGAGAGCATGTATCTCGCTCAACACTGAAAACTATGTCTGGACTGTAAAGTCTATGTAAGTATGCTATAGGATTACACACAAGAAATGTCTGGCAGTGCAAGAAGAATTTGTGAGTCCAATATGAAGGCTGACTGTGATACTGGCTGACTGTGATGGCAGCCTCCTGCAGGCTGTGAAATGTTTGAATATTGTCGTGTTGGTGAGTCAAATCAATAGTACCACAACTTAAAAAAATGCATCTATCTTCACTCTTAAAGTAAATCCATGCTGTATGTGTTAAGTGTTGAAAAGATGCGAACACAAGAGCAGCCTGCTTATCTCACTTCTGAATCCTCGCAGTGCGATGTGGGGCGACAGTTGAACATGTGTTGCAGCGAGGCCTACTTGCCTGCGAGCAGACTTCCGTTTGCCCTCAACAGACGCTGGGGACGTTTCGACATCTGTTGAGCAAAGACTCGTACACCTGTCTTCCTCTTCCTCCTCGCTAGCAGACCTGCCCCCCCCCCCAACGTTCTCGTTCCCACCCTGCCTCTTTCCGCCACTCTTGTCTTATACTTCCCTTATCGTCCTGTTACTGGCACCGTATATAGCGCAGCTCGAAAAAGCATCTCTGCAGCGGTGTGTTTTTCGGCACCGTGTTTCCCAAGGCCACCAATCACGCTGTTGGGTATTTACTGTGGGACGAATCAAAGTTCTTGTTTTGAGGCTGACCCTGAAGGATGTGGGTTTCACCCTTGGCTGGTGATTGTGGCTGTCTCGTCTAGGCCTAAATGAGTCGATGCTAGCCACACACAGACATTGCACTACTTTCCACTCATTTACATAACACACTTGTAACACTTTGCGTATGAATGCGTTACATTTTAACAGCTATATCATTACCATGGATTGAATGGGTGGGCTGTTTATTTCCTAACACATAAACTACTATGAGTTGAGGTCTGTCATAAACATGGCAACACCGAATACGCTGGCAAGTTTGTGGACACATTATTTCCATCTAAGCTTTCAGGAGGGGGGTCAGCAAGAGTTTTGGCACATTTTTCTTTTTTTTTAATCAGTTTTACCCTCTCTGACCACAGCTGGGGGATCGTCTGGTCCCCCAGGCAGATGTGTCGGCATCTCTTTGGGGACATCAGCAGTGTGAAAATCCCCCTTGCAGGTCTGAAAACAAGCTGCTCACAGCGGAAGTTGCTACATGAGACTGTTTGAGCAAAGAGTGCAGCCTTCCTTTTCTGATAAGGGGATAAAGCTCTTTGCGCGTGTGTGTGTGTGTGTGTGTGTGTGTGTGTGTGGGGAACAGAAGCAATGCCACACAAGGACAGCCTCACAGCAAGGCAGGTTGAGGCAGGCAAAGAGGATGAAGGGGTGCCAAAATAAGGCCCACTGCACCCGGATTCTCTGACAATACAGCAAGGCCCGTAGCACATTGAGAGCAATCATCCCTCTTTTGTCCCTCCATTCTAAACGTGTGTGTGTGTGCTTGTGTGTCTGTGTGTGTAACTGTCTTCTACTCTGGAGTTGAGGCGTGTTGGGGTTGATATGGCTATTTTTTCAGACGCTTTTTGGCTGCTTGCCTGCAGACTTGGTAGATTCTCCCCAGTGCTGCTACTTCTGCTGCTCTGGCCTTGTCGAGCACGGAAGGCCTGTTTGGCTCCGGTGACGGCTCATATTAAAGCAATAAACTACTCTGAATGTTTTTTTTTTTTTTTCTTAATCTCTAATGGCGACTGGGGTTGTTGTGCATTTGTGGCTGTGTATGTGATTGCGCGTATACGCAGTAGTCGGGTTGTTCTAAGCAGCGTGGTGCCGGGGGAAAGGTGGGGGCCTTGCAAGGCTGTGTGAAAGGAAAGCAAGCTGCCATTGTCACATACATCAATGCAACGCCAGCAGATGTGTCAAACGGCTTGGCGTTCACACCTTTGTGCATGCTAGCTCACGCACAGGGATGTGCAGCAAGAGTGCATTTGCCCCTAAACACACACACAGTTACGCAGAATGAGAATTGATATTTCAGGTTGGTCAAAGTAAATGTGTGAATTTTCCAGCATGTAAGCACGCACATACTTGACTTTCAGTACTTTTCCGAAGGTTATAATCACGTCAGTGCACGACTACAGCAGCGTTTGAGGGCCTCAAAGATTGACCTCTTGGTTTCTGTGATGTTTCCAAGGCTTCGCTCTGTGTTTACCCAGAGGATTACAACCTCCTCCGCTCCTGGAAGCATAAGAAAGATCTCGCTACACCTATTATTTGCTCACTGTTCCTAACCATTAAGGCCTGAAGAAATAAATATCCAAAACCGCAGGGTGGTGGTACACGGCGTCTTTTCCAGTAACCAGCAGGTGCCTTCTTCCCACAAACCTCCTCCACCCCCGTCCCCACTGCCCCAACACAGAAACCGGTTTATTGTCATAATGCAGCGGGGGAGAAAATATTCCTCCCCTCATGGGCCATTTATTTTTCTAAATACAAAACGGAACTTTTATTGAATTACGGCTGAAAGTTCGTAATGGCTCCCTCCCGTATGGGTCAGTGTAAATAAGGAAGAGTGAGCACACACAGAGTGGGCATTTTACTTCCCTTCATAGGTAGGTAAACAGGAAAGACGCTTGGCTGGTGAGTTTAGAGGGGAGTGGGTGGAGAGCCGGAGAAGGAGCAGCGACGTTGGCCTACCTCGTTAAGGGATTCTGAGAAAAATGACTACTACTTGCATCATCAGGGTGAATTAGAAGCACTGTCTGGGGCCTCTGTAAATAATTCGGTAGTTCCTTGTACGCACTGCTGTTCTATCTGGCGTCAGCAAATGCAGGGTGGAAATTTTTTTTTTGTCTGAGTGGAAAAAAGAAAGGGCATTTGGCCCCTAGGCTATTGTGTGTGTGTGTGTGTGTGTGTGTGTGTGTGTGTGTGTGTCTCCGACAGTCATCAACTGGCCCAAGGGGGGGGACATCGCGCTCTCCTTCAAATTGTCAGACAATGTTCTCCTTTTTTCCTGTTTTTAGAGAGAAAACTTGTGCATTGACGCTGCAGCAACATGTCAAACAGTAAACAGACGCAGCAAGGAGAAAAGTGCCAGTAATAGAGTAATGGGTATATTTTCTTTGTTTACATCTTAGTTTAGCTTTGATATTTAGACTAATTAGCTCTGCTTTCACAGGAAAGCCATAGTACAAAAGCCTAAGTAGGATTACCAACAGCTGTGTGTGCATGCACGCGTGAGTGTGTGTGTGTGTATTGTGTGTGTGGCCCTCAAAGGGAGTTGGCCTCGGAGCTTCACGATGTGATTAAGGTGGCAACAGTGGTCAAAGAGCTTTCATCTCAGACCTTAGTTTACCCTCCCATAACAGAATTTGATTATATTACAGATGCTTTCATGTCTGTTGAATCACGCTTTAATGACTCTGACTCTAACATAACTACAGAGACTTAAAGATGTCTCGCAAAATAATCAACGGCAGCGTGTAGATGGACGTCTCTAATACGTGCATATCTTGCACGACTGTCGAAGGAAACTGGCCTCATGCGCCGCCCGTCGCAAGCCTCAGACCTCAGAATGTGGCGACTGAAATCAGTCCAAACCTATTCAATACGCAGCGCCGCATTCCAGTGGATTTATCAGTTGGCCAATGTTTGCTCTGCTTCTAATCACCGAGGGCCAAGTGTGACGCGTCTGGACCCCAGGAAGGAGGAACGTCGCGGTCAGCGTCCTCCAGACACTGCAGACGCCACCGAGTGTCGTTTCTCCGAAGACATAAAATCTCCCCTTTATCTGTTCCCATCTGTCTGTCAGTGGAATTGAGGCAGATGAATGTTTTTTCCCCAAACCATAAATTAGTTGATCATGAGTTTGGTTGTTCAGATTAATTGCCGTGTGTGTGTGTGTGTGTGTGTGTGTGTGTGCACGTGCGTAGGCCACTATGTCTCCAGGTAATACATCTGTGAGTTGCGGCGAGCCGTTAGCGGTCAGGAAAGCACCCATCATCAGACGTGCCACTGCCCCCCGCCCCCCCCCCCCCCCCCCGGCACTGATACACCTGTAGGCCTTTCTTTCAAAGACACCCATCTCCATTTTCAGACATCAAAGTTGCCTTTTGAGAGAGCAATTTGCACCGAGGGCGAACCTTTCATGTGATTTGTGGAGCGCGGGCGTGGCCCGTGGGGTGGGGTTTGGGGGGAGGGCGACTTAAAGAGATGGACGCACCTGGCAGGTGTATGAGCTGAGCGCACGCAAATGCATACGCTTCGACGCGCACGCTGCCTTTTTGTTTACTTTACCGAGAGACTGCAATATCGCAGGAAAAATAACACAGCAAATGTCATTGTTTGTCTATTTGCATACTTTGTACAGTCAGTGTGCCAAATGCAAATAGAATCAACCCGCCAACTCCAACATGTGCACCCCCCCTCACCACCACCACCACCCAACTCCTGCCATTCTCCTCCTGGAGCTCTGTGAACACACCCAGCCGAGTAAATAGAGACAACAAAACACGACAGCACTTGATTTCGGTGGATGTGTGGGCCCATGGGTGGGGAGGTGTGTGAGCTCTACCTGAACGTATGCAGGTATTGCATGTACACTGTATAATTGTGTTAGCGGTGAGGGTGTATTCGTGTGTGTGTCATGTTCAAGTCACATCAGACAAATTGCCGCTCTGGCCTCGCTACGACAGACTTCCACCATCCTCAACATTCAGCAAACAACTGTCTCTCCTTTCTGTTTCTGTAACCTGCCCGACCGTCAGACCTCTGAGTGGGAACGAAACGGCTGCAAATGATGTCGATTTTTTTAAGATAGATAATAAATGCCTACCAGAATCATTTGCGAACTTGCCTGGACAATTTGACATATTCTCGACGCTTGGTTTTTAAAAAAGAAAAAATTGCTTTCTAATTGCCTGATCAGATTCAGCGTTAAAATTCGGCATCACACACACAGGTTCAAGCTCTGAGTGTTGATTTTCACACACTGATAGCAGCATTGAATCTACCCACAGATACTCACAAAGAATATAGTTTTACTTTTACCCTTATTTTTCCCCCCACATCTTAAGGTCTACACATGTGTAAATGATATCTGTATTGTACTCATTTTGTTTTGACACATTCAAATACTTACGTACTAATCATTTTTTTCACCCTCCCCACACACACACACACACACACACTCTCTCACACACACACACACACACACACACTGTGTAAATTATTTCTGAACATCATATCACAAGCTCAAAATATTTCCAACTCCCCTTATTTGATCTCTCTGGCCCAGCCTGACCTGCGGTGAGTTCATCTTTTCTTCCTGGGGACTGATTCAGTTCAGGTCGAGAGATATGGAAATACAAACAGCCCCCTCCCTCCCTCCCTCCCTCCCCCCTTGGGTAAATAGGTAGCGGCTGATGTCATATGTAAGCGAGGGAGTGAGACGAACACCAAAAATATAGTTGTGGGATTAATTGGTGAGCATAACACCGCACGGTGCACCTAGCGTGTGATGAACAGGGAGGGTCTTGACACTTAAGTCATCTGCTTTCCCTTTTCTGTCTTTTGTTCTGCGCGCTCTCTCTCTCTCTCTCTCTCTCTCTCTCTCTCTCTCTCTCGTTGTATGTGTCAGAGCTGGAGGGAGAGTTTTCAGTTGCAACAACTGTTTGCAGTTTGGCCTCAGCAGAAGTTTGATAATACAGTATGACAGATACATGGGGAGGGGGGGCGTATGGTGACGAATGCCGGATGTGTGATGAGGAAATAAGCAGCAAGGGAGACAAAAATACTTAGCTGAACATTTAGCCTACTTTCTGTTGAGGAACAGAATGCTGTCTGTGTATGTTCATATGTTCATATATTTATGTGTGTGTGTGTGTGTGTGGGCATGTGAATATACATTGGTGTACACATTTGTGCCCGTGTGTGTGTGAGAGAGTCTATCATTCGGCTCAAGTGTTTTCTGAAGGCATGGTGTCCTTTGTTACTTTGCCGCTGGCAAGCCGCCTCCGCCGCAGTCCTGTCCGTCAGGTTCTCCTGACTGGATCCGTAAACATTAATAAAACCTCCTCCCTCTGTGCCAACTCCTGCCGCTGCTCGGCTGGCAGCCATGCAAATGCGAGGCCCTACACAAACAGCCTCTACGGCCCGGGCCCCCGCGGCCCGCCAGCCTGCGGACAGGTGAGCCCAGCGTGGGCCAAGTCTGGCCTTTAGGCTGTCTGCACTCTACCAGTGATAAAGCTGAGCTGCACAGGCAACACTGTGTGGCATTGGTGGCGATCAAAGCAGCGTTGGAGTACATAGCCGTCTCCGAGGATGAAATTTGTAATGAAAAAATGCTATTAGTTTTATGTGTTTGGCAGAAGTGGCTCTCTGCTTTGGCTCTAAAAGACATACAGCCGAAATAACGTGGTGCTTTGTGGTTAGTGAAGAATCTGATTATTTTTATGGCTCTAATAACGTCTGAATGGTAGTGTGTGTTCCTGCATTTCGACTGTGCCGTAGCATGACTGATATTAGACTCTTGTGTGCTTCTTGTTTAAATAGGAGAGGTCCTTTATCTCATCTCTCAAGTGATTTCTATTTTGAGGCTACGCGAGTCCTTTGATACACTGAATTGGACTGAAAGCTCCTCTCCGCCTCGGAACTGACAGCCCGTTAAAAAACAAATTTAATGAGTTATATAAATATGCTTATTCTATTAACTGTGATCAGCTGTTTTAACTTCTTGGTTGAGGCGGGATCTGTTTTTTTTTTGTTTTTTTTACTGAAGAGTAACTGGATGTATTATTCATATTTCACATAAGCTTTTCAGCTGTCTTGACATTTACACAAATCAAACACACTCTAGGTTCCGGGGGGTTAAGCTGAAGGAGCTTCTACTACATATGGAAATCATATTCTGATGCTATTAAAAAAAAACATGTAAATCAGCCTTTGCAGAAGTTTCTTTCCTGTCATTCTACAAATTCCCTCTCAGCACCGTGTAACAGAGTTTATTGGAGGCCTAAATTCCTCCTGCCCTATATTAAACAGTGTCACTTTATAGCACCCAGCGCCAGTGTAAAAGTAGCACGGCCACTCTGACGCCTCAGCCAGAGCTGCAGCATGTTGACAGACAGACAGGAGACAACCTTGATGTACACAGTTATTTCAAGCTGAGGCACTCGCAGATGCACATGAGAATGCATTTATGCACAGACACACACGGTAAGCTTTCTTTTTCTTTTTTCTTTTAACAAAAGACAAATTGAAACCATCCACGCTCACACACACACACACACGTAGTGTTTATAATTATCCCCTTCCTTTGCAGTCGCTGTTCTCTTCAATGCTTCTGCAAATAGCGTCCAGCCTGGCGCGGGGGTGGTTGGGGGGGGGTTGATGCCCCTCTTTCTGTGCCCCTTGTCTCCCTCTCTGCCAGCCATACTCCCTCCCCCTTCTCATGTGGCACTTGCTACCACTCTCTCTTCCCCTGCTGTGGTCTGTTTTGACTGGGCTAAATCCACCCTGTCCCGAATATCCCCCCTCGGCAAACGCGAGCACAAGCCCCAGCTATCCGCCCGTTCAGAGACCTCTAAAACCCCTGCACCCTAGAACCATTACAGACCCCCGTCCCTCCATAGGTAGATCATGAAACCCTACCCATCTCGTCTATCCGGCCTTGAGCATGCACACGGCCCCTGCCTCATGCGTAACAGCACTCTCCGCCATCCCCTCACACCAGCCGCATTAAACCACATGAGAATGGAGCTGCGGCTGAGCGGTGGCGCTAACAGCTTTAGCACTCCGGGGGCCTCCCTGCCAGGCCTAACAGTGGACGGAGTCTTGCCCTGTGTGAAATCAACGAGCCACTTATGTGGTCGGTCAGGTAGCTCGACCCCCTCTGACCAGCACTGGGGAAGGTAGGGGTGAGGAGGAGGAGGAGGGAGGGAGGGGGAGGAGAGGAGGGGGTCGACTGAGCTGAGCCACCTGCGGCTTGGAGACTCACTCAGCTCCTCTTAGTGGTCTTGGGTTATGCCTTAATATGCTTTACAGTTTCCTCTGACTGGGCCCGTCACTGTGCCCCTGCTGCACGCACACACACACACACACACACACATACACACACACACAAACCTGCGCTACTATACTTGCGAGGACAATGCACTGCCCTATATTCATTCTCTGGAGGCCTAACCATAACCGCTACATGCCTAACCCTAGTCTTATTTCTAATCTTAACCCCAAAACCCAAGTCTTAACCCCAAAATATATCTAGTGGAAACTCAATTTTGGCACATGTGATCTTGTGAACAGCTTTCTTTACCTCCTTGGTGTGATAATTGCAAAGCACACACAAACACAGTCAGACCTGGTCACAGTGTTAGATTTGCATGCATCATCTGCATATGACTCATGCAGTTATTTTAGCATGTAAACCCCCAAGCACACACACACACACACACACACACACACACACACACACACACTTTCAGAACTAAGAATAGCTGCTTCTAACTAGGTGGCTCTGCAACATTCTCATCACACCACAATGCGTTTTTAGCAAGAACAATAGTAGCGTTGGTGTGCGTGTGTGCGTGTGTGTGTGTGTGTGTACTCACTGCGTGGTTCTCGGGGTCCATCCACGGTGACTTTGATGGCGCGGTGGTAAGTGGCCACTTGTGGCGGTCCGGTGATCACGGTGATGGTCAGAGTGAAGCTCTTTCCTGTAGCACAGCAAACATGTCCATGAGGTTTTATGCAGGACGCATCATGTCACGTTATAAACGGCCCTTTCTCATTATCTGCAAACTATTTGTTTGTCTCTTGTTCGCAACAATACCTCGCTTGTTCAACCTCAAAATCATCACCGGCTTTTGTCCCGCTGCAGCCTTTGAATTAAAGGAGGGGGAGAGGAGAAACCTCTTTTGATGGCCGGGTATGATTTCGATTATTGAGACAATGCGTTCCAGATCGTCCGAAATGGTTTACATCGTATAGTTTATTGTTCGACAAGGAGCCGGATATCTCGCTCGCATCTGCATCAGATTCCGTGCAGAGGGGAGGAAGGCCGTTTCATGCAGCGGGTCCGGTGCTCTTCTCCCGGACTGAGAGGCAGCTCTTGTTAAAAAAGAGAATGCGTGGGAGGAAAGAAGAATCTTCGAGTGGGGTTCTTGTCTACAGAAATGAAAAGGCTTCTTTTTTTATTTATTTGGAGATCCCTTTCCTATCCATCAAATCACAACTATTTTAATAATATTAAAATGAATTACAAACGGTCAGAAGAAGCTCCCAATTCCAGACTTTAAAAAAAAAAAAAAAAAATATAATTTTATTATATATTATTTATTTATTTTATTTTTTTTTTCAGGACATTTTGTTGTTTATGTCTATTAGTTGAGGTTTTGATATCGTCAATATCACACAAAACTGTTGCTCAACGGGCCTATGCATTGACCACAACATTCCATCCTTAAAGCAGGCCTGTTGATGTGTGATTCATTTTTAAATACAGCACACAATAGCCAAGATAAATATTGCGTTTTATAGGATTTTGGGTGGTGGGGATTATTCGACACATCGCAGGAGCTGAATTGCGAGTTTTTTATTTATTTATTTAATTTAAATTTATTTTATAAATCTATCCCTCAGATTTACACCACGTGGATAATCATTTATATTCCCCTGGATTAGGAAAATTACAGTCACATCGCAACTGTTCACCGTTACGCAGGCCAGATGTTTCGGATGACACCCATGGACGTCAGTTGGCAAAGTGAGGGCACTCCCCGTACTGGAAGCTAAATGATTCCAGATCTGCACTTTAAAAAAAATCTTCATAATGGACAACAGAGATCTGACAGATACTTTAACCGCCATATTTAAATGAGTATAAGCGTTTCTTATGTGCTACATATCCGGTGTCACAGACGTTTCATATTTTTTCACATTTATTTAGAAATAATAACCCGCTGTCAGTTGTCAGTCGTTCTCCACTTAGACCCAGACATATGATCCGTTACATTATTATAATCGCGTTTCCAAATGTTGCTGCAAATGGCATTGCAATCAGTTGTAGCCGTTCTTTCACTCTGTGTGTGTGTGTGTGTGTGTGTGTGTGTGTGTGTGTGTGTGTGTGTGCGTGCGTGCGTGCGTGCGTGTGTGCGTGTGTGTTTGGGGGGGGGGTGCGCGCGCGAGCGTTTCAGCTCACCTCGTCCGCTCCTGCCCACAAAGCGCAGGTCGTTAAAGCGGGCCACCTGGTTCTTCATCACGGCGGAGGCGTTCCTCAGCTCGGCCGAGTAGTTCTCGTCGTTCCCGGCCATCACGGTGACCAGAGTCCCGTCGGGGACATCACCCAGAGCCACGACCTGCACAGGAGACAGCGGGGCGGTCACTCTAGGTCACCAAACCAAACACACGCGCACACATGCGCGCGTAAAACCGCATCCGAGTCCCATAATATTAAGCAGGAAATTCCTCACAATTTCACAAGTATGCCAGCAATACAGCATTACACAAATAATATAGGATTTCATTTGGTAGACTCTCTAATGCAGATAAATTACATTTAACAATTATATTGGAAAATGTGTATAACATGTGCTTCATTGTTATTTATTTTCTCGTGTTCTCATTGGATCTGATCCAAATACATAATTTAGATAATTCAAGGTCTAATATTAACACGAGGCACAACTATAAAGCACCAAACTCATATAGGCAATAATACAGAAATATATAATAATACAGAAATGGAGTTCTGATATATTTGCTCAGTCATCTTATAATTCCAGACATCTCATCTTTAATAATTTCTAGTCAGATTAAGGATGTTATTACTCTGTATGGAGCCGTTTGAAGCCACTAGTTAATCTATTAATAATCTAATATTCTACACAAATACAAACCCAAACAGAAACCTACAGCACAACTTCCAGAGCCCACTATTAATATAAAAATAGTTTCCTCAATAAAATGTTTCTGGTTGGCCTTGATCCTTTTTCAAAGTTTTTTTTCATGCACTCTCCACAGTAAGAAACCCCCAGTGTGCGTCATCAGAATAAAAATATAACTAAGTTAAATTAGAAGCCATGTGTCTTGCCTTGAACGCCACGGGGAGCGTCTTGTTGCACCTCCAGTGAGACGGGAGGACGGAGCAGAGGAAGTTGGGGCTGTCGGTCCTGACCAGCTCGCCCGCGTGGTCCGCCAGGACGTCCACCACGTTCCTGGAGTCAGATCTCGACCTGAGGGGCCCCGGGGTGGCCATGGCCCCGTTGCCGTCTCCAAGTTTACAGGGGAAGGACGTGGAGGGCGGCGTGAACCGTCTGGTGGTGGGCGGCTCTACGGGAATATGCATCACAACAGTTTGGGTCAGTGCCACCTGACCGGGTTGTATCGGAAGAGCAGGACTCTTTTTTGGGAGAAAACCAGTTTTTGTTTTTGTTTTCCTCCGGACGCTGGTGGTCTCAGGGGTCCACTGTGTGAGCGCAAAGGATGGAGGCGAGAGCGCACCGAGTCTGAGTGAAGAGAGCCTCGCGACCTTAACAGAAACTATTCAACTCTGATGACTGAGTGCTCGATCATCTGCACAGGATGTGACAGCCCGAGGAACATCAGAGTTGCTCTGTTTTATACTAACTTCAACAAAAAAATATGATGATATCGCTGTTATCCGTGGCACACTTGATGGACAGTTTCAGCCGCGTGTACACAGTATATCAACACTGCCAACTGCTTGAGCTCTTACTTTGAAATCTACAACGAGCCAATGAAAGTTCTAAATATATTATTGCCGATCAGTGGCAATCTGTCAACGGTAATCGGGTAATCCAGCCGCGATGCAGAAAGTTCGACAATCCAGTTGACTGGCTTTCTCGGT
The DNA here is from genome assembly GCF_004355925.1 of Anarrhichthys ocellatus. NCBI lineage: Eukaryota > Metazoa > Chordata > Actinopteri > Perciformes > Anarhichadidae > Anarrhichthys > Anarrhichthys ocellatus. The sequence continues at coordinate 205,915 of NW_022280037.1, read as the reverse complement.
TTAACGTTTTTAAAAGTATGATAATGAGTCGACCGAACAGCCAAACTTTGCCAGACGCCTCTTCAGATCTCACCAGACTCCTCTGGAAAAAAACTAAATGTTTCAAGCCCGAATATCTACAGCCCAACTACTTGCAGTACATCAGTGTCCTTTTTCTTGCGTGTAAAAGTTCTTGCAACTTTATCCTCGTTGGATCGCTTCCCTCAACAACAAAAACAGCCAACGTCACTCTGTTACAAGAGGGAGATGTTCCGTCGCTTCCAGCTGAATTTCCCTTTAAAAGTTATCCTTTAGCGCAGGGGTTTTCGGGGCGCGAGCAGGAGCCGCGAGGCTGGACGGAGTGCAGAGTGCCGCGATATTATTTTACCCGAGTCATTTTAGTGTTTAGTGGTTGGGAGTGTGGAGAGGATTTCCACCAATGAATCTGCTGGGTTGGGCTTTCACCAGGCCAATCAAACTCCCCGGTGCTCCTTCCTCAAACCCTGTGCTGTTGTCACACACGCACACGCACGCACACGCACACACCAGCTGAATTATTGATACATATCTGTGCTTTTCTCTCTGCTCGTGTTTTTTTTTTTTTTTTTTTTTTAGACCGACGTTAACGCGATGCAGACAGAAATTAGGAGACAGTGAGTTAAAATAAGGGAGATGTTTTTTTTACAGAGCTGGGCGAAAAATGTATTATTTGGACATTTTTAATTATAGTTAATAACATAAGCACCGTTGGTATTACATACATTAATTATAAATGTGTAAGATATTCAACGTGATGGATTAAATCGTAAAATAATGTATTGTAGTTTAGTGCAAAGCAAGTGTTGTTAGGAATTGTCAGCCTCACATGCAGTTTAATTGATAAAATAATGTATAAAGTGCACCTTTATCACATTGGTGTGTCACAGCGCCATCTCTGATCCATTTTTTTTTTTTCTTGAGCTGTTTATCATTTATCTAAGGAAGGCTTTAGACTGCAGAGGCCTGTGGTTTTACTCTCATTTATTCCTTTTTGTAAAAAAGCTATTATATCTGGCGGCTTCGCACCTCCTCTCTAGGTAAATAGCACTTTCATCAAGTGAAATTATAGGTAGAAGGCAGATCCCTATCACTTTAATTGGCTGAGCTGAATTAATAAGAGAATTAAAGCAAACAGGCAAATAGGTTTCCTCCACATCAAAAGACACAACCGTGTGTGTGTGTGTGTGTGTGTGTGTGTGTGTACGCGTGTGCGTGCGTGCCAGAGGCTGAATTCATTAGAAACCTGAAATGATATAAGCGTCACATCAAAATGACGGCACACCCTGCAGATCCTCCGCCATGCTGCTTTCGGACACTAGTTGGCGCATTTGCCTTTTCAATGGCTGTCCGCTCACAGTGTGAGGCAGGCGTCTCACATGTGCAGAGAAGAAGGGAACTTTTATCTGCGCTCTGAGATAGTCGGACACCTGAATTAATGGAAGTCTAGTCAGTTAAATTAATTTAATTTGTGAGGCGTTTACGTCGTTCTAAGAAGCAGCGGTGGTATTTTTTTTCCCCGGATCTGCATTTGAGTTTATTTCTTTTGCCTGAATGACTATAATCTGTGATATTGTTGCGAAAATGAATTATTATAAAAAAACACTGACATTTATTCGTTAAATAACCGCGCGCTGAAGCCACATGATGGACTGGAGTCAACATGTTAGTTTCTAAATTTAGAGGATTCATTGGTTCATTGTGTCTTTTGCAGATTATCAAACAAGGTTTAAAACACTAAAAGTCATCCATGTCGGCTCTAGTGAGCACTGACGGAGTTAATTATTGATTAGGATAATAAACATTATTCTGAACGATTTTGCGACCTGACTGCTGCAGAAATTAATTTTTAAATTCTTCAATAAAGCAATTAAAATGGTTCAAAGACACGATAAAATACTAACGATTTAAATTGATCTCCACGAACAGGAAATTGATATTAATTGAAATGTTGAACATGTCATGGATTTGTCCTTAAAGCGTATATTAAAATGCTTCCTATCAATCGATGTTTGATGTTTAATAATAACAATTTATTCTCCTGTGCGCATGCCGTGGTTTTTAAGTTGTTTACTTGCATGATAATAAATTAAGTGCAGTTAAGTGGCGCGAGGAGTCATCGGAGTGGCTTCACATTTTACCTTAATTTCCCCACATCATACTAAATTAGAGTTCAGAGATGCAGAGACAAGATTTCAAAAGTTCAAAAAGAGACAGTTCCTATTACAGAAATACCCCAAAAAGCTGTGATATCAAAGATTATTTTCATAATTAGCTGTTTATGTGGGCTCAAACCTGGCCACAAACCTCCCATTGTCAGTGGTGGGGCATATGTCAGTGCTGCAAGCACTTACACTTGAAAACAGATTCTTAAAAAATAGAAATTATACACAGTATACCAATTGTGCAGATATTTTCCTAATAAAACATTTTTTGTTTCATCTTCAGTAAACAAAAAATTAAAAAAAATGAGAGTGCCTCTTTTTGGGTCACATGTATAACACTCCTTGTTTGCAGTTGCTTGTTATTTTGGTTGATGTAGGACAGTGGTTCAGTGGCGTGTGGTGACACATTTAAATAACAAAATAAATCTCAATATTTTACTCACTTGAAATTATACCCAAAATTCTGATGATAAAGCCATTATCTTTACCATCGTCCTATGAAGTCAGCGTGGACAACAACAGGACTCTTACTTTGAAAGGGTCCCAGGGTAAGACCTCATGACCCCATTGCCTAATGACTTTAGGTTTTGGTGTTTTTGACTTGAAAATGTCAGGGAACCCCAAATCACACCAGCTCATTCCACAGTTGAACTCGAATCCTTCCATATAACAGCGCCAGCTGCACCCCCACAATCCTAACTCCAAAAAAAATAAAAAATAATAATCACCTCTGATCAGATCACCTATCATGCGGCCTCTATTTTGAGTGCAGCTCCACTGAGACAATGACGATACCGTTGATATTTTAGTCGTCCTCCTGCCCGAGTTCATTATTAATATGTGACCGCACGCCCCGGCTGTACCCTCCTCAGCCGTAATGTGTGCTCCGGGCGCCTGTCACATTTAGACCTCCACATTTCAACATGCAGTTTCTACGGTTTCAGCCGCACAAGGCATTGAGGACGGAGCCCGCCGTGCCCCTGAATGATTTTTAATGATCCACATGGGTTGAGCCTGAAATCAAGACAGAACTCGTGGAGGACATGTGAAACCCCCGGACCCACCTCAAATGGGCCTCAGCATATAGGATTCTTACCATTGAAGGTTAAAAAGAAAATAGATCCTACGGATAGAAATCAAGATATCACATCATTGTTAAGTGGAAACTTGTGAGAGAGAGAGAGAGAGAGAGAGGTCTCCTTCATCCTGGTGTTCCTGGCCTGATCATAATGTACGCTCATAACCAAAAAGGGTTCCCTTAAGAAAATGGTTTGTTGGCTATAAAAACACAACAAAGCAGCACCACCACAGTCAAATGGTTCTAAATGGGACCTGAACAAAAGGTTGAAAAATGAAGCTTAGCTGATGCTTCCTTGGAGTCCTTACAAAGAAGCACTTCCTCCTCTGTGTGCGTAAAAAAACAAAGGGAACACCATTTACTTTAGGTTTTATATGTAATGAGTCACATTGTAGACACGAGTGTGATCCCCATTAGCAGAGAAACCAGTGCAAGCCTTTGGGGTGTGTAAACGTATACCTGCCTCTAAATGCCACCCACACGGCTTTCAGTGCCACTTAAAAGTCATTTTGAAGATGGGGACAGTCTCTAATACGTGGGATCCCTTTAGAGTTTTTCATCTTTTTTTATTATTTTTTTACTGAATATGATCTATTAGCCTGCGTAAACTCCCGGGCTATTTTCAGTCGTGCACACATAAGCCTTTGGATGGGTAGCTATTCATTTGGAAAAGGGGGCTATGGGGGCAATTAGAAATAGTTTGAGGTTCGGCGATGACATAAGACAAAGATTTCTATCTTTAGAGGAGCTGTGGCGGTCACACATTTCTGTACATTCACAAATTACAGGGCAAGCTTTGGCCCTCAACCCACCGAATGCATTCCTTCCGAAAAGTGTCTGCTCGAATTTCAGCCGGGGGTTTCTGCTCAGTGGAAATATGAGTGTTGTGAATGGACGACTTCTATGAAATGGAGTTTTATTCCACTCGGATTAAATTAGCTCTGCTTTGGGGCTTGGGGTATTTTTTTGTATGAATGATGAATTCTGCGGTGGCTGTGGAACGCAGGGCTTGTTTACCTTTCCCTCCTTTTTTTTTTTTTTTTTTTTTTTTTTTTTTTTGAGACGTAGCTCGCTATGAAATGGACTTTTTCTGCTTGATATGACAAGAGTGTCTGTGATTAGACTTCCAAGCATGATGTAAGGCACCAAAGCCATTTGTGCCAGTCCCCTCAAAGCCAAATCATATTCTAGCGTTGGAGTGTTTATATACACAAGTCTATGGAGAAACTTTTAAACAACAGTCAGTGGGTACAGACTGTTTGGGTTTTTGGGCTCTTGCTGCTCTGATGGCTGATTCCCTCTCAAATTTTGATTACATAATGTGTCAGCACATCACAATTGGTGGTCATTTTTGTCCATTTTGATGTTCAGACAAGAAAATAAGAAACACATTGAACAAGTTTGATCATCTGAATTTGTATGTTATTTCTTTTCTCCACCAGGGCTGCCCGTGTTAGTTTTATTGATCACTGGAATGCACTTGTGTATTCAAACTTTGTTTGAGCTCTTAATGACCTTAAAACACTTTTATTTCTTCTTTTGTTTTTTACAGTTTTCTTTTATAATTAGCCTATTGTAGTGCTTTATATATCCAGTAACTCATGAGAGTGTCAGGACTTTATTCCAGATCCTTGAAGAAGTTTAGAGTGTATATTATCCTGAACGTGATGAAGAGGATGGCGACGTTCCCAAAAACCCAGCAGCTAATTGCTTTGTAAGCGCGATCAGTTGAGATGCAGCAGTAACCAGAGGAGACAATGAGCACATTCATCTCATGCATCTTTAATATTCTGCTTACATTTTTATAAAAGGTGCCGAGTGGAGCCGAGGGCTTATAAAAGCCCTCTGAATCAATTGAGCTGCATAATGGCTGCTGGGGGACGACTCCAACTGCATTTTTATATCTGTCTGCTGAATGTAAATGGACTTGCATTCATTTTCAAACATACCAGGCATGTGTTTGTCTATCCGACACTTCATTTCATATTGAATACATTATGGGATGGGTTTGGTAGCGGTGCCGTTTTGATGTTCTCTAGAGAGATCCTCTAGAGCAGTGGCGGAAAGTACAATTAACTCTATTTCCATTTTTCTATTTAGGAATAAATAACACAGTAGTTGTCTTACAAATGAAAAGTTGAACTCATTATTAATAAAGTGCGCACTTTCTTAATTCAGGGGTTTTACTGCTTGGTCTGGTATGACCAGTAGCATATGGTGGCTAATGTTAGCTACGTTCCTGTGTGACTGACATTACAGATTCATGACTGGGCTTTCCCTGCCACTATACGACGCAGCGCCATCGCTTTTGCCGCGCATCACAGGCAGTACAAACATGAACACAATGGAGAGAGCATCTTAACTCACGGCACGTCCTTTCTGTAAAATAAAGAGTGAGCTCTTTGTCATATTGTCTTTTTTAATTTGTGAAAAATAATGAATGGACCAATATATTGTTAAGAAATACAGAATGCGGGTTTAATTAATTGTTCAGACAAAAGCTGCGATATGCATAAATAATAAAATAATCATTTAACTAGTAATGCAATGTAACATTGCATAGTTTTAAGTCGAAGACCTTCTGAGTTTCTCGAAGAACCCCCAAACCAAACATCTCCCAGTATCTTTTACACCCATAGTTCAGAATGTAATAATGATCAATGATACAAGCCGCAGTCCAAGCACTGATCACCACTGTCAAAGTTTTTAAGTCTAAGTACTGTAAGTTTAGCTGAGAACACTTTTACTTTAGTAGGATTTCAAATGTATAACTTTTGCTTGTAACAGAGTATTTTTACATTGTGGTATCGTTACTTTTTCTTAAGGCTCTGAGTTCTTCTTCCAGCATTGCTCTCGAGGGGGCTGGGTGCGTGTGCATGGCACAACCAAACACACTTCCAAAATCACTCGCTGCTTTCCTGCTCACAATAACCAAGTAGGTCATGAAAGGCACAGTGAGACGCTGACGGGTTCACTGTGATCGGCGTTCGGGAGTTGATCGTGGTCAGGCCCCCTCCCTGTCCCTTCAGTGACAGTTCAATGGCACACACCACACCCCGGTGGAGGGGGGGGGGGGTACTCGCCGTAAACCCCAATGTCACGGTCGCTCCGCCCTCACATCATTCGTCGGGTACACTCACCCAATGATGACAGTCAGCAGTCTGTGATGTGGTTCCCGGGCCTGTTTATTCTTTGGAAACCCACTAAAAGTAGCATTGGATGGTGCGCTCACCAAAAGGCCCCAGTGCTATTATCGGAGCACTTTGGGTCGAGTTTTGATCTGGTGGGTTTGTAAATAGGGCCCTGCCTTGCTGCGGGGCACCACTGTTGGGCTTTATTGTTTAGTGTGACCTGAGGGAAACTTTTTGATATCCAGGGTGATTTGTAACCTGGAACAAAATGTAAAGTCCAAAATTGATATGACTTGTGGCGTTCAGGGTTGCGTACTTCACAAGGACATGAGTGTATGTTGTTATAATGTTGACGATGATGGACATACGAAATGTACCCTGCCTCCTTTTCTTCATTTCACTGATAGACAGATTGTATTTTTTTTTCTACAGGGTCTTTATTTACCCCCGAAAGTCAGTATAACTTTAAAATCTAAATGAGTCCCATAAATACGTCAACCCTCCCATTTTTTTCACTTGTGGTTTTTAGTGTGAGCTATAATCATTTCTCATCTTTCTTTTTGTCCGTGTCTGTCTGTCTGTCTATTTGTGTGTAACGACACGCACCCACGCACGCACACACACACACACACACACACACACAAATCCACAAACACACACAAACTTGCGCTGTGTTTCTCTTTTCTCTAGCGAGAGCTTCTGATGCAAGGACGGCAATCTGTAATCTGTAGTAATTGCATGTTGCAGAAAAACATTTTTCCGTTGTGGTAATCGCTGCAATATGTGCAGTTGCGTTGCCAAAGTGACAGCACCCCCACCCCCTACAGACACACACATACATACACACACAGGAGTATCCTGACACACTCTGACTCTGGCAAATGTGTCCAGCTAAAAGAAAATTTGAGGCTGCTTCTCTCAGGATGGCTGAGAGACGAGGACATAGAGACAAGCAAGCAAGTATAGTATTGTGACAAACTTGCAACTGGTAACACACACACACACACCTGCAGTGCTGTCGTGCTGCATTCACCTTCTGCAAACGATTTACAGTTCCTGCCAGTGACAGTTTAACTGCCATGCAGCCCCGGTGCCAGAGCCCAGCTGCCACACACAGATCAGCAGACCAATCTCTCACAGGAGCCACATCAACTCACTCTCCGCGCTCCTTTGTTAACAGCTATGACACGGTGCAGGCAGATGATTCAAATTAAATCTCAATGCTAATACCCTAATATTCCTCGTAAACACTCCTCAACCACGGTGTGTGTTGAGGAAGGCAGCGCGTCTTACTTGCTCCTCTCACAGCCTCAGCAAACAGTCTCTCTCTCTCTCTCTCTCTCTCTCTTTCCCCACTCTCTCTCTCTCTCTCTCTCTCTCTCCCCATGTCATTGCAGCTCAGCAGCGCCGCACATTTATGATCTCATTATCCACCGCGTCATCACCCTTTTGCCCGACAGAGCCCCAAAATATGTCTGCCCGGTTGGGCTTTCTAGCGTTGCCCTCGTCAACGTGTAACCACACACACCTAGTATAAGGACAAGTAATGCTCAGAGACATTTATAGACACACAGCGAGACACTGAGATTGCAACCAGACTGCGTGTGCAAACCTTTTCCTCTCTGGGCGGCTACTCTGACTGCTGAAGCCATCCAACCTCCCAGCAGTTGAACTTCCCTGTGTCTCTAATGGAGTCTCTCTGTCAGATCAAACAGCTCGTGCTGACGGGGAGAGGAGAGGAGACAGATCGCAGCGCTGGAAGCCTTTCAGTCTGATGGCCCCGAACACGTTTGACTGGCAACGCAGCCTGTGTCTACTCTTCCATCGCTGGAGACGCACAACACAAATATAGTAGCGCCACCAGGGAGGGGAAGAAGGGGGGTGAGGGAGAAAATAAGTTGTGAGGCGTCGCTCTCACACAAAGGCGAAGCCCCCATAGCTCGGCCTTTTTCTCAAAATGAAATCGCATGTGAGTTGAATATTAGGAAGTGCGCATGGCTTCCAGCAACCACCGAGCCATTATAGCAGAGCCTGTAAACCACATTTTCACCAGCAGACAATGCCCCTTTGTGCTTGTTGTGTGGCTGTCCCCGCTCGCTGGAACACGAAGAGAAGCCATGCGCGTTTAAAAAAAAAATAAAATCTGTGGAGATTAGCGTGAAGATGTGAAGGAAAGTGATGAAGATGAAGTGTCAGTTTTAGGTTTCTGCTTAATTAGTGGCAGTCATGTCAGGAGGGGCGAGCAGGGCAGTCTGCCCTCATTTAGCCCCATGGCGAGGGGGACCTTTGATGTGGTTGCACACGGAATGCTGTTGTTCATTCCACTCTGCAACAAAAGCCACATGTTTTTATTTTTTGAGACTAGGTCCCTGTTACTTCGGACTACGGAGGAACACGGTGAGAAATGTAACGTATGCAATGAATGGCATGAACGCTAACCAGCAAAACACAAAGTCGTTGAGGACTCTGCCAACCAGGCGCCGGGCCAAACGTATTGTTCTTATAGCTGCATTGTGTATTCGCATTCAAATGGATTTTTTAATGGCTGTGTGTGCACGTAGAACCCCAATGTACGCGCATATTCAAGCATAGCCTGATGCAAACGCACACAAATACACACCATGTACACGTTTCCAACTTTCCATCTATTGTCATCAACGTTTGTGCCTTTCAACTCCTTTCATCACTGTTAAGGGACTCTTTCAACAGGGGTCATTCCAGGTTCTGTCACACTCATTCAAGTGCAAATGGACTTCAAAAAGCTCCCAAATATTGAATTTGCATTTATTTCCCTCTTCAGATGGGGTTCAGCCTTCCGAGCACCATCTGACTCACCGCGGAATACAACCAGATTCGAGCAGGAACCCCGGCGCTGGTTTCCTGACAAATGTCCGTGCCACTTTCCTCTGCAGACGTGAGACAACTCTTGGAAAGTACTCGGTTGGCCTTCAGGGCCTTTCATCGTGAGGAAACAAGGGTGTGGCGACTCTCAGGCCTGCAAGCCAAGGAGCTCAGGAGAGCACTTAGACACATGCTATTGTCGTACCTCATAAAGTCCCAGACTTTTGCACAGTAAGTGATTATTGTCAATCATTCCGATCGATTCCAAATTAAATCAAAAGAAAACGAATCCTCTTCGCCACTGAGCTTTTCTGCAGCAACTTCAGAGACTCACTGTTTTGCATGCGACTCTGTGTTTCTCTGAGGTCTTTGGGCTTTATTCCCAGCTCTAGATTAAGCAAACCTAATTGGGGGCTAAAACTTATTTTCAATGGAGTCCCTCCTTTCAAGTCATTGCTTGAGTCAAGGACTTGGCTTAATTGGAGTCCGGGAAACCGCCCGTGTGTCCGAAGTGACTGAATGTTTCCTCTCATCGTCTCCATCGCTAATCAGTAGTGGCGTTGCCCATATGTACAGTTAGCACCCTGGCCACGTGGAGCTAGCATAGTAAGGCAGGACTTTCCCCTCTTTGACTCAGAGCCTGAGGCGTCCATTGAGGCTTTGCTGTAACTGCACACTAATCCCCTGATTGCTGTGTTGAGGCTCGGCACGTCGCTGCTCCACGTCAAGGCGGCCGCGGCTAACGACGGGCTAATGACACGACGATGACAAGGAGCATTTGTAAACCCAATCAGCAGGCTGGCTGCCTGGTGATTAGGTTAATCAAACTCTGTACCGACTGAATGACTGGCTCGCTGTCTGCCTCTTATGTCATCACACTGATTAAAGGGGAGAAGTTGTGTTCAAGTCCGTCAGGCCCTTCAAACACAAACGTCTTTTTGCCAGGTTGGCAGTGTTGGCTGTGGCTAGCTGGCATGCTAAAAGCTGCTGAGAGGTCTCCCCTTTATAGTGAGGTCCAACTTTGCTCATTTTAACACAACAGAATGTGTTGGTGTGCTGTTACCTTCCTGCTATAAACCGTTATATAAATCTGTAACAACTCATGTCCAACAGCGAAAATCCAGCTTCTTAGTGCAGCTGATGGGAGTCCCTCTCTAGGATGCACAGAGATTTTTGTGACAGTGAATTTAACAAGGTTGTAGAAACCCTCACTCCTGTCAGCACAAGTGTTGCCACAGTACATAGTCGTCGGTTAAATAGTCTTTGAAGCACAAGACAGAAATTGTCACTTTTGTGAAACGCAGTCACTGATATTTTTCAGTTAAGTCCTTTGCTGTTTAGTCACCATGTGGGTAAATCTGCTGGGCTAAGGCATCGGGAGACCATATGTTAGTCCTGACCAGCTATTACAGTGAGGTCAGACAGCATTTAGAGGGGGAGAACGTCACGGTCATCATGTTGACATACACTGCGCCTCTCTGACTCAGCATGAGGGGGGGGGGAGACGACTCAGGCATTGGACTTTGTGTACGTGTGTGCATGTAGCCTTTATGCGGCAGTGGCAGTTTGTGTGCCCTGAAGTTCCCTGCACGCTCGTGACGGCTGCGTCTGCGTCTGCGACCGTGAGAAGAGTGTGTGCAGCAGACGGAGTGACCTCACAGGAGACAGACTATGGAGAAGAGATGGAGGGGCCACTTCTGCTGCACAGCTGAGGGGGAATCCCTGGCATGGTGTTTCCTACTGAGCCAATACAGAAGTGAGCAGCTGTAGAGAAAGTACACGCTCGCTGAAGTTTACTCTAGGCCAAAACTTGCTGCAATACAGGGGTGATGGATCATTTTGTAAATTTTGCGTGAATTTTAATGATTAAAAAAACAAACAATTCTGGGTTTTAAATGACAGCTGTAAATTGTCGTTTTTACACTTTGTTTTTTGTACAGATTAATTAGGGAGTTTTAGAGATGTTGGTAGGCAGATTCTGTGACCTTTGGAAAGAGCCAGGCTAGCTGTTTCTCCCTCTTTTCACTCTTTATGCAAAGCTAAGTGGCGGCTGGTTCATCTTTAACTGACATATACTAAATATGAAAGTAGTATAAATGTTCTCATCCAACTTTCAGCAAGAGAGCCAGTAAGCTCATGTCCCATAATGTCAAACTGTTCCTTCACTCGTCTTTTAGTCGCAGCATAAACGGTGACGCTAAATGCTCAGATTTGCATCCCTCCTCTGCCGAGCTGAGTTGAAAAAGCACAATTAGGTGGCCCATTACTGATGCAGGCAGCACAGTCATCTATTTGTCCTCCCCAATGAATAGGCCAAGAGAAAACTAAAATCCCATTTTTGAAACGCTGTCTCCGCAAACATCAATTCCCTGTGGTTAAAGTTATGTTTGAGGGGGGGGGAAGAAGCAACCCCAAAAACATATTTTATTGCAGCAGCGACAATTAACTGTATGTAAACAAGTCGAAAAAAGAAAATAATTCTGGGAAAATAGAGAATCAGAAAACATTTCATAGCCGGCAGCTTCTCGCATCCTATCATTATCTGCATTTCTCCTCCACCGTAATTACGTTTTTTTTTCTTTATTGCTTATGGGAAGAGGGATGGGCTATAAGGATGTTTTGAGGATGATTAAAGCCGCTCATTATGACGTGAAGTTTCAGTCTGGAAGACAGATATTTTGTCCATGAAAAACATTCCTTTAAATCCTTTGATGGTGACAAAATGAGTTCCTCTGGGCCTCAGATCTGTGCTAAACTTTCACACATGATAAAATAAACCCTCTGTTCCTCCTGTGTTCCATCTCGTGTACCAAAAAGAATAAAAACGTTTGCTGCCTGCTGATATGTATCTGAACATGTGGGATCTCCATAAGTTTGAGTCATTTTATGTGCTGCCGACCAGACCCATGCCCGCCCATTAAAGTAATTTGTGGTTAGGAATGCAACTGTAATGTTAAAAACAAAAGTGCACAGCAATCGACGTTGTGCTTAGTCACAGGCAGTTTTGGCTTTTCCTCCTTCTCACTGCAACTGAAAGGATGTTGTTGACAACATCTGGTTAACGATACAGGGAGGGGTCTAAACAATAAGTCTTCTTCATCTGAGTCAAACTCGGGTCACAGCTCTCTCTAATTGTAGCCAGAGTTACTAAAACAAACTAAACCTGTGATGACACAGAGGTTTCATTTCAGGTTTTACGATAAATTGTTGACCTTATTCCCAGCTTCGCAGACAATTGCAAGCAAATTCCATATACCAGCGTAACTGCTGCATAAATCTAGGTTAATAATACATAAATTAGCTTACAATGATACTCGTGTTTTCTTTCTGCAACCCCAGCCTTACCATGTAATAAGCTGTGGGGCTGGCCTGTGGTTTAGGGCGTAGGTTTAAAACAAAATTAAGAAACAGAAAATTGCGAGAAAGGCCTTTCCTTAATTTAGTCGTCCACCATGCAGGACGCATGAGATCATGAAGAGTCTAATATTATAACAGTGATGTGGGTTTAATCATTTTAACGTAAGGGCTAGGAAATATTATCGGCTCATAAGTGGAGCAAATTCACCATAAAGAAATGAGTCATAAATAGAAGAGTCTCGTCCGGTATGGGCAGTACTTTTTTAAAATCAAGCGAAAGAATTTTATATTGTGATCATTTCCACCTCGTTATGCAATTACGCAACCGTTTCTCAAAGTCTGCATATTTTCCTGCCAGCATGTAGTCTGTTTCTGTTTTTTCACATCAGACGGTCCCAGTTATAGACACTGGCCTAGACATTATCAATTCCTCTTACATTACTTACATCATATTTGGACATTTGTGTCCTTCACACGCACTATTCTCACGCGCCACTCTTTAATTAACATGTAAGACTATCGTGCATTAGTCACACCTGCCATGCACAATCAGATCACAGAGTTTAACGCGCAGATTGAAATCTGGATGAACTATGTTAAAAGGGGGCCCGAGACACCGAGTCATTTTCCTGCCTGCCTGGCCCGACACCAGGCCCGGATCACATTGGCTCCTCGCTGTATGCTGTTTTCGGAGTCGACGCTCCTACGGGAATGTTTGTTGAAAGAAGTTGCTCAACCTTTCAGAACACTCTGCCCCAATGTGTAAGAGAAACCTGTACAGCATACATCTATATTATCAGATTGGCTGAAAAGAATCTTGCCCCTGCGGTTGCTTGTCGACCACCAGAAAATTGTATTTACCACTACACTTAGCGCGACTTTAACCTTGACCAACGCAGCGCCGAGCATGGTGGTGTGAGCCAAAAGTCTACAAGGGCGGAGGCAGGTTCGGGATTAGTCGACCACATAATCAGCACGCCCCTCCGCGTACCCTTACCTGGAAGCCATCTGACTGTGGCAGCCCCTGAAAGTGTTCACCATAAAGGCGTGTTGACAGACGGTGAAAACGGCGAGACGGACCCAAAAGTAAATAAGTACCTCCAAAAACGTTTACAGCCCTAATCAAGTCCAGAGCGTTCCCCATATCCATATGCCTTCAGTTTTATAAATAGATATTATACTCTGCTAAATTGGAGACAGGATTTTGCCGCTCTGTGGCTGTCATGAGTTTTCTATTATTTGCTTTCACTTTAGAATATTGAAACTCTTAATATCTGGTTACAGATTTCAGCCTGCTCAGCCAGTTTTCATGTTTTGGCGTCACTCAGGGGCCTCACACTCAGCAGGATTTTGAATGGGCTCCAATCAAGCATGTTAATTTAAGAGTGGGGGGTGGGGGGGAGAAATCTTCACCATATGACTTTGTTATTAATAAATTCACCAGAGGCCAGCCATGTGTTCCGTCAAATTTATAGCCTTTTTCTTTTTTCGAGCTACTGTATAGCACCTTTTTATTTGTCGGTGGTTCTTAGCTTGAAGTTCGTCTCGAGTTTTATCCCCTTTGAATGATTCATCTCGATGCATTTTCCTCACACTGTGCATGTGTCTCTCAGGGTTTTCTCCCTCCTAGAAACATGTAGAACAAACCAGACCACCTCCCAGAATCCTCCAAAATAACCCGCGCTACAACTGTGGTAAGGCACAGCGCGTTTCTCACACACAAGCCCTCACTCCCATTCATGCAGCGCAATAAGCCAAACGTATAAAAAACATTCCCACCCTAATAAACCGGGAGCCTTTTTCTCTGCCACAAAGGGTGCTGGCTCCCAAAAGCTTCTGAAAAAAATGGACCCCTGTATAAAACAGCCTGCGGGGAGCACGGCGGCCCTTCCAAGTGGAGGGAAACGGAACCGAGGATATGACCCGCCACACGGGCCCAATCACAGCCGCTATAAACCAGGTACCCCACCTGATGCAAACACTGCAAGTATGTCAGGATCGGAAAACTCAGTAAAGTTTATACAACTCTGCTTCACAGGGGGAAAGTCCGGCACTTTATTTTCTTTTATTTTGTGGAGCCTACTGCTTTTTTTTTTAAGTGTAAAAGTGTCAGAGAAATGCTGCTTTCTGGTTAAATAGTGGTGCTGCTGTGTGAGGGTTAGCAGGTGTTTAGCCTCATTGTGGTTATTATCAGTAAACTGCAGCAGCACTGTGAGTCTGCATCAGATTAACGCCTCGTAGACGCAAAGCTCTACATCTCAGTTACTTTCTTTCTCTAAGAACACACCATATCAGACTATTAGCCTTTTTTTTTTTCTTGCGCTCAATACCGAATTGGACGCCATGAGAACGTGAACATGAGAATGTTGCTCTGTCTGGTCCCTTTGTGACTTGGTGCGTATGTGTCATATGTTATACGTGTGTCTGTGTGTGTGTGTGCGTGTCTCTCCCTGAGCTTGAGCGTAGGACTGAGGTTTCTGAGGTGAGGCGATCTCTCGCTTCTCACGCGAAGTGCATCTGATGTTGCACATCACATGCTTATATGTGTTCTCTGTCTGCACCGTGAGAGAGGCTGCAATGTAAAAGACAATGACACCTACAGCACAGACTAATAGTGTTTGTGTTGTTAGTTTTATTGTTTGTTGAAAAATTAGAAGTTAACGCGATGCATAGAAAGATGTTAAAGACTGAAATCATTTTTATTTGAATGAGGAATTTTACAATTTGAAATTCAGGAACTTTAATTTAAGTCTATTTCCTTTTTGTGGGATTTTTAAAAGAACGAGATGTTGCTTACAGCAGTGTTTCCTGCCTTCTGAAGACATGATACATTATTTCCACAAGCTTCATGTCGCACAGTATTAAAGTCAGAGCTCGGGAAGCCAGACATTTAACAGTCTCCTTGATTTTCTGTAACCGTTCCTCTTAATTTCAGTTTGATTTGAGTCTGAAAAAAAAGAGAACTTGCTAAATTGCTTTGCCTGTGTAATGCAAGTTGTTAAACTAACCACTGGGGTATTTTGCTTACATGAGGTAGTCGCGATTTGAAATGCTTTCCGATTGTACTGCCGTATTTAATAACTCTTGGCCTTTGTTCTCCCGCAGTTCGGTTTCAGTCTCCTGACAGAAGGAATTGTAAAAGGATATTGCGTATTCACTAATGATTTCCAATGGATGATTACAGCTTTAAATGCTTGTCTTCCCCACCCCCCCCTTGACCTACTGTCTCACATACCGTCTCGCTGCACTGGTTCGGCTTCGAAAATCAAAATCAGGCGCCCGAAAGCACATTACGTTAGAGGTTAGAAGGGCTCTGAAGCCTGATGGACGGCATGCATGAAACCTGAAGTCACACGCTGATCTGTAAACAGTGAGGAGATAAAGGGATGCAGATCCAGCGGTTCTGGAGAAGAAAAAGGGGGGCAAAGGGCCGGAGCCTTGTCAGGAGGAAACTATAAATGCCTGGGTGTCTGTAGAAGCCGTGAGTACACTGGAACATCATCCCCTGTCACTGCGGTTCCACTGAGGATATCAGAGGATCGCTCTCATGTGAGGCACAGATGTACTGAGTGTGTGTGTGTGTGTGTGTGTGTGTGTGTGTGTGTGTGTGTGTGAGAGAGAGGCTCCAGAGATTTTAAGATATACTCTGCAAACAATTAGGAGCTGGTAGTGCTTCTCCTGTGGCTGCCTCTAATTAACACTGTAATAAGGCCTTAATTGGGAAGGAGATTTAGTTTTTTCCTGCTGCCTCTTGGTAGCTGTCACAGTGGGAGCAACCGAGTCGCTATCAGATTGACAATTTCAAGACCGACTACTCCGTGTTTGTGTTTATCGTCACTTACCGGAATAAAACCCAAAGTATTCTAGTTGGAATCAGGTAAAAGTTGAAACCTTCTTCTCCACACTTAAGAGCTTCACTATTCGCAAGTAAAAGCTGTCTCATTGGAATCGCCATGGCAACAAATGGCCTCCTCGTTGAGAAATATAGTGCACTCACCTCACCACATAGACCAAAAGTACCTCCTGGAAGTAAAGCAGAGTGAGAGAGCCTGATATGTTTGTTTTTTTTCCCTTTGCTCTTTTATTGTATTGCTGTGTTCCGGTAAAGGGCCCAGTCACATGGAGCCTCTGAGCTCGTATTCTCACAGAGAGAGCGCCGAGTTTCACTTGATAATGAATGTCTGTGGTGAGAAGCCCATTATGGCGCTACTCCATCAAGCCTACAGAAAACACAAGGAGCGCAGAGGCAAAGGCATTTAAGGGCCATATCAGTCAACTAGATGAGGGCTACTGTGCAAATCAGATCCTCCTTTGTGAATCTCCCTCAGCACATGAGTGAGTGTGTGTGTGTGTGTGTGTGTGTGTGTGTGTGTGTGTGTGTGTGTGGACAGAGACAAATGCACTCAAGAAGCTCCCAGCTCTCACAACTTGTTCATGATAATGCTACTTTTCTTTTTTTGTCAAAAGAACCAAGTTATCAAACTAACAAAGCTGCACATTCAAAACAAGTGGACACAGGGTGGGATGGTGATGCGAGGGGGGGGGGTGAGAAGGGAGGATCAGCGCTCACCTCTGAGTAGACTGCTGCTGTAGTTGGAGAAGGAGTCAAAGATGCTGTTTGATGCCATGGCAGGGAAGCCAGAACACTGTGGAGCCCGTGCTGTGTATGATCTCCACCGACCTTGGAGGACACAAAAAAAAAAAATCAACACAAGTACGAGAGTCAGAGAGCCAGAGAGAGAAGTGAGGAGAGGAGAGGACAAAACTCCTGGAGCTCGGAGCCCGTTTGCAACCAAGAATCTAGGGTTTGTGACCACCGCAGGAATCCCAAGCCACAAGCCTGCAGAGAGAGAGCAGCAGCAGCAGCAGCAGCAGCATGTGTTAGCAGCAGCACCGTTTGAGAGAGGGGGAGAGAAAAGAAGAAAATGTGAGAGATAGAAGTTTAGAGAGAGAGAGAGAAAGAAAGAAAGAAACAGTTTAATCAGAGGCAACGGCAGCATTCGGGTCTCCAGGTGTGGAGGTGGACTCACCAGGGCTTGAGATGAGAGGGGGCCCAGCGAAACGGAGCCCAGGGTGGTGGAAGCGGGGCCGGCGTGGGAAGGGCTTGTGGTCCTCAGTCACACGGCGGGCTGAGGGTCTGAGGTTAGCCAGCTAGCTGGATAGCGTGGTCTGCCTTTCTCTTTTCTCCTCCACGATGGTGGTGGCCTGACTGCAGCGGCAATGCTAGTAAAAGGCTAAAAAGCCACAGTCTATCTGCATCCTCCTCGCCATCCTCCACACAGAGACACACACACTCCCCTCTGTGAGTGGTGGAGCCCACGTCACGTGAGGTCACCGGGCCTCTCCCTCCCACCCTCTCACCCTCCCTCCCCTCCCACTCCTATATCGTCTTTGCTTTATTTTTTTTTTCTCTGGTTTCTCTGCGTCGCTTTTTTACTTTCCATGCTTCTCCTTCTCTGACTCGCCATCTTCTCTCTCACTTCTTATTGGTCGTCCAAGTTTTGGGAACACTCTATTTTCTTTTGAGTTCAAACCAGGCTGCGGCTCCCAGAGGTTTGCAGAGAGCTCTGAAACCACGATGGAAGAGCTGGAGAGGCATTAAATTGTATTAAGCTGAACACTCCGAAACAGAGAGGAAAGAACAGGAGTGAATCGGAAAGAGAGAAATTGAGAGATAGCCGTGGCTTCAGCCGCTGCCGTGAGGCGGGAAAGTGTCGGGCTAACTGCCGAACAGCACAGAGCGCGTTCTTCACTGAGCACGTATTGTCCTGCGCTAGTTTTATTGTTTGTCTGACTCACAGCTCATTTGTGTTCATAAGAATCGGTGGTTTTGGGCCTGCAAATCCTCCACCCTCCCTCACCGCTTGATAGTATCGTAATCTTTGCCTCATTGGAAGCAGCACTGCCAGTGCTCGACTCTGTGTCTTTCAGGTGATATCCTCCATCCCTCACGTACAGTTTTCCTTCCTTTGGCACTCCCTCAATCTATTTCTATATTTAATATAAACACACTCCGTAACAGGTTTTTTTCCAGTTCAAGTTCACTTGGCTTTGTTTCGAAAATTTACTTTTAAAGGGTAATTTTGGTTTGTACCTGTGCTTCCCCTGCAATATGAAAAAAAAATACAAAGAAGACGTCAGCTTTTGTGGCCTCACGTAGTCTCTTCCCTCCCCAAAGCATTTTAACGTGATTGTGGTTTTCACACTTTTTCCTTTTCAAGGTGAATTTCCTGCTCGTAGAGCATCGGCCTGAGATTGTGTCTTCATGCCATTAACTGCCTTTTCTTTTTTTTCTGTACTTTGTATTGTGTTTATTTGAAGGTTTCTCCTGCAGCTGCGAGAAAAACAGGAAATGATTCATATTGCTTCAGATTCATACAGAACAGAACTGACGAGCTGAGTCGGACGAACTGAGAAGAGACAAACTGTTTGTTGTAGTACTGATAACCTGACAATCTTGCAGTACTACGAGTATACACAGTATGTGTGTGTGTGTGTGTGTGTGTGTTTCTGTCTGTCTGTGTATGTGTCGGTGTGTGTTAGTGCACAAATCACTGGCATTTGCAAACTTGTGGTATCCACACTTCCTCTCTCCTTTCTCCCGTCGCTCAGTGACACACTGATCATGTCTGGCCATGGGACAACAGACCCAAACCACCGTCTGGTCACTCATGTGATCCGAATGCTTTCCCTAGAAATCTGTGTGTGTGTGTGTGTGTGTGTGTGTGTGTATTGCTGTGTGCACTGTCCCGTTACTGCTTCAAACTGCTTTGTGTATGGATGTCAGCCCACGTTGTCCTCTACTAATTGCTGGACTGCACGGACCACAGCATGTGTTTGTATGTGTATATACGAGTACCATGTTCTAAGTGTGTGTGTGTGAGAGAGAGAGAGAGAGTTTGCTGCTCTTCCTGGTAGCCCGCACTGCCCTGTAAATGAGCAGTTGCTGTTGAGTTAGGCGGCAGCGCGGGCTAAATGACACGGCGTGTCGGCAAGTGTGGCCGAACGCTGAGGCCACAGCCGCGGCCCCAGAGCTTTTATCAGTCCGTCCGCGCAGGCCACTACAGGCCTCTGACTTAACCTCACACACGGCGAGGCTTCCTCTTCTAACACCTCCGCTGCCTCCCGACATTGGCCTCGGCCCTGGTCTGCCAGCCCAGGGACAGATTACAGCTGTGGGACTCTCTGCTGAACAGGAGGTACCGCTGTCGTACAGGCCCACAGGGAAACGCCGCTCCCTGCAAGGCCACCGCGGACATGCCGGCTGAGCCTTTTTTGCTGATTTGTTCTTTAGCTTCAGAGAAAATGTGTTTGTTGTAAGACATTTTCCTCAGGTCTGCTACATTTGGAGTGGAGGGTCTCCGCTGGGTTCTGGTGTGGTCTCATCTGCGTTTGTTTAGGTTTGCTTGAGAGAGCAGCGCGCTGGTTTCACAGCACAGGGGCCTGTGGTTGTTTCAGCTTGTAATCTTTTTTATTTATTTTTTACGTGCACGTGTTTGTGCAAGTGCGACATGTTACTGGTAATAATCCATGTTGTTTTGTTTTTCAGATTTAATTTAGGTTGTGCATTTCTAGCTAGCTGTTTTCATAATGGCAGGATTATTGTCAATTTCCTTATTTTTGTCCATTTGTGGTAGGAGACGTTGTGTCTGGATTTTCAATGAGGAATAGAGAAAAGCTAAACAAATACAGGACCATCCCACAGCATTGTGCAAGTACGGGAATTGTCTCCATTGTAGTGTAGTCCAAACTTGACATTTGAAGAAAGCGGTGCAGTCGAGGCCGTTTTTTCTCCGTCCTCGGCCCGCTCCCTGTTTTTTTTCTTCTTTGTCTAGGTAAACATCTGCTTCATGTTTTGAAATGTATCTCATGGCTTTGCACTGCCCATGACCGTGAGGGGAAAATAGTCTGAAGATCATTGTGGCCGTCTTTCACTCAATTCTTTTTTATTTTTTTTCCCCTGCCCAGGCCTTGTTTATCAAGCCCCTGTATTTAAGCTTAATATAACTCCTGTTTTGCTGAGAAAACTGTGGTGGTTTAATCACTGTCAGTGGTCCTACGCCTCTCGGGTGTGGCTCACGAGGCAAAAAGGACCCAGTGCGGTCGCGCGTCCAGCTGCAAAGGGGCTTATTTTGTGGTCTAAAAATTGCAGGCTTCCCCATGTGTTCCCTATAAACGTGGAATGCAGCGTGGGACTTGAGGAGGCTTTTATAATGAAGTGGCCGTCATTGCATCAAACACCACGGTCCTGCCTGCCTCGAAGGACAGGCCCTGGGAGCCTGTTTTTTTGGGCTGCGCACACGGGTCCAATGTCCTACCTGCTCACTCACACCTCATACTGCCCATTTTCTTCTAATCATATTACACTGCTCGTTCCAATGACTTATGGCCCTGTCCAGTCTCAGTACACCTTATTCATATTCTTGTGATTTATAACATCGCATATAACTCATATAGATGCAGGACACTTTTAAGAGTTCTCAGGCTAATTCTCTTTTTACAAGCATCGACACCCACAAATATAAAAAGAGTATATGTATACTTATATATATGTGTATATATATATATATATACATACTGTGTGTGTGCGTGTGTCTACATGTGCCTATGTTGTTGTTGTCATTGTAAGCGAGGCACTCCCAGATGCAGTGGTTTCAGCGCGCAGTATCACGGTTGGAAGTGATCGCCGGGCCCATTATTTATTTATTGGCTCCAGCAGACGTGGAGACTTGACTGTGGTAACCACACAGAGACGAGGGGAGCCGGAGTGCCGTGTCGCCACACGACTATGCTAGAGCTCCCGAGGATGTATGCAGTAACCTGTGGCGGGACCAAAAGTACTGATAAGTCTGTGATGGACCAGTCAGAGATTGGAGATTAGCCGCGCGAGGACGGATACGACTCAAGATCATGATCCAAGTGCACAACATCGTGACAGCTGCCAGGTTCCTTCGCAGCTATGCGGCGCCTCTGGCACCTGCTGCATGCTCTTCAAATAAATGTAGCATGTTTACAGGTAGTAAACCCTCCATCCCACCCCCTTCACCCAAGCTCTTCCTGTTATTCAGAAACTGTACCAACACAGAGACCGAGCATCCAGCTTCCTTTACAGCAGGTCGATTCAAAACCTTCACAACCACTGGCAATGAGCTCTGTAGTCTTATTCGACAATTTATGGCTGTCACATAGTTCTTCCCGTGTAGCTTATGGAACACAGCGCAAAATAAATAGATTAGTCACATCCTTTGTCTGCAATCGTACATATTTTTTATATTTAAATTGTGGTATTCCAAGAGGAGCAAGTGAAGTTAATTCATCTGTACTTTTAACGCTTAATATTTTCCAGTGGTAGCTGAAAAATGTATATAATATACATATTGATCTAATAATAAGTATTATAGGCCGTATAGCCTCATGGCAGTGACACATGAGAAGTCAGTTTCAATGCTTGTTAAAAGGAATGAAGCTTTATCTAAACAAATTGTAAAAACATACAAGCTGGTTCAACTTAGAAAATATATTATATTATATTACCTTAGTCAGAGGGGATTCATGTCTGTTTGTAGAACAGAATTCTTTTAATTTTAGCGTGAACTTGACTCTATAGGAACCATTGAGTAGTTTTAGTAATCTGGAATTTACTCTACTCCCTTTGTCTGTTTTTTAGATACAACACAACCTGGCTTTCAAGTGTTGGGTGATAAGATTCAACACGTGCGACATGCTGGCTGCTAAATGTGCACCGTGTTCAGAAAATCAAATCAACAACAAACTAGTCACTGAGCACCTGCTGGT
Source organism: Anarrhichthys ocellatus (assembly GCF_004355925.1). Classification (NCBI taxonomy): domain Eukaryota; kingdom Metazoa; phylum Chordata; class Actinopteri; order Perciformes; family Anarhichadidae; genus Anarrhichthys; species Anarrhichthys ocellatus. The sequence continues at coordinate 183,533 of NW_022280037.1, read as the reverse complement.
TTTTATCATGTTTTGGTTCACAATGCTTATCACATTCTGTGTGTTTTGTGAACCACTCGTCTTCACCAGAGTGGTAAATTTACACTCAGCTCTGAGGTACACAGAGGTACCACATCATGGCAACAGAGCAGCTGGAGGATGAAGTGCTGCAGCCTCACATAAAAGCACCCGTAAACCCGAGACCTCAGTTACCCCAAATGTCCCAACGCTCAATACACACACACACACACACACACACACACACACACATACACACAGCTCAGCCCTAGCCAGACCAGAATGGAGCAGATCATGGTCTTGCCACAAACCCAGCTGATCCCATTGACCTCAGTGCATCATGGGGATGTTTTTGAGCAAACACAGGTGGAATGCTGCGACGTTGCAAAAGTCTTTTTGTTTTCTCCCCACTATTCGATCGTCACCGCTGAAATGTAACTCATGTGAAATGCATATTTTCTGCGTAGCCGAGGCTTTCACTTTGCAGAGTTGCAGTTAGTATCTCAGAGTGCTTTATTACCTGTGCCTGTTTTACGTGCGTGTGTCTGTGTCTATGTGTGTCTGCGTGTGCACACGTGTTTCCTGTGGTGCAGACGTAGGTTTTGGATGTGACAGACGAGGCTGCTAATCTGTGTTGGGCAGGATGTTCCTCTCCAGCAGATGCACAGTGGTTTACTTAGACACTGTGTGCGTGTGAGCATGTGTCGCTGCGTTGCTGCATGAAACAGTCATATGTCCAGTGTGCAGGCAATGGCCTCTCTCCACACTGTACAAAGTAACATTGAGGCTTAACTCAATACTTCTGTAGCAAGTCAAGATGAACATGATATTGAACTTGTTTTTTTCTTGCATAAAAATTGCAAAAGCACAAGCAAGTTAAAGCACGACATTTATAATATATATGATTACTGAAATATCATCAGCAAAATGTATCAGTACGCAAAATGTATCAGTACGTATCAAAAGTAATTATTACTCATTATGCCTAAGTTATTTACGTATTGTTGGGTAGTAACAATGTGTTGCACTTTATAAGCTAATCATATCTTTTGTATGTAAATTATTCATTTAAAAGGCCACTAGTAACCGTAGCTGTCAAATAAATGCAGTGGCGCAACAAATGTCCCTCTGAAATGTTGTAAAGTAGAAAGTGGCATAAAATAGAAATACTCAAGTAAAGTACAAGTACCTCAAATCTGTACTTCATGTAAATGTACTCTTAAAGATTTGTACCTTATTGAGCGTTTGTTATTCGGTGTCATGTAGACAAAGTAACAACCACAGCATGTGAGAGATAACATGAGGCAACACATGGCTGAGTGTGTTGACAAGTAAATATGTTTGACCAAAGCGGTGCGGTTTATTATTTGTTCACATCTGACACTAAAAACAAATTAAACTCAAATTATTTATTTTTCCAATCGTTAGTTAAGAACAACAATGTGATGAATATTAGTGTTACCCATTAGAACCTGTCCGACTGTCACTTTGAATCACGCTCGTGTGTGTACATTGACCGACTGTTTAAGAGTCACTGTAACTCTGCTAAACACATATTTACATGCGAAGGCGTTTAAAACAAGCTGACACATGACTATAGTGACTTTAAAGCTGCTGCCGTCAAATTTGGCCACATTAAAAAAATGCATCTGCATTATGTGAATGTACGTGTGAACCACTTCATTATCAGCAGGTTCGAAGGTGTACCGCAACACATTCTGAAATCGTAAAGGGCATGTTTGTCTTCCCAAGAATATTGTGACTCAGTGTCATGGGCAAGTTCGAAACCACACTTTTTAACCATCGCTCTGCCACTGATCTCTCTGTGCATGCGTGTGTGTGCGCTTGCAGCAGTGACCTGCTTTCATTTGTGAGCCCACGTACCTCGGTGGGTTTTGCTGACCTAGAACAGGGGGAAGGGGGCTCAGGAAATTCGCTGCTACGTTTGAGCGCGTGCGCGTGTCTGTGAGTGTGTGTCCGCGTAGCTGTAAATGTAGGCATATGTGCATAAGCTTTTTACAGTCTTTTGAAAGCTGGTAACATAATAGCGCACTCCATTTTTCTCCAAAATTTCTTTCTCACTTTCTCTTTCACCCCTCCCTCGCGCTGCCCCTCTTTCATTTGTCTCTCTCTTTGACAAATAGGGGCGACGTCCATTAGGATGCTTTATGAGGTGATGCTGACAAGGGCACTCTTGACGGCCCCTAACACTGTCTCAACTCCCTGAACACACACACACACACACACACACACACACAC
>NW_022280037.1:169788-180877 GCF_004355925.1 Anarrhichthys ocellatus | reverse complement strand
CACACACACACACACACACACACACACACACACACACACACACACACCTACATACACACTCACTAAATAAGACAAAAAAATCATATTTAAATATTTTTATAAATTATTTAAATATTTTTTTATATTTAAATGTCTGCTCATGCTCTTCTATTACTTAATATGTATGCATACCACACTGCGTTCTTAATACACATTTCTGTTCATATGCAGCAATGATAAATGAGTAGATCATTTACCTGCTAAAACTTCTCTCAACAGGAGGTACAGTCAGACGCTTAATTTAAATGAATGATGCTAGTTGATCGTCACATCTGCTTGGGTTTCAGTGCTTAACTGGTGCAGACCAACATGGAAATGAGAAAGTTGTGAAAATCCTCGCTGGTCGTGTGGTTTTAACACCTTGTGTATTAAATATAAACTGCTCGCAGTGATACCGAACTATACAGTGATGGTGTGATTAATTGATCCAAAGAAAAAAAGCACAGACATGGTGTGAATGTCATTATTAATTATTATTGATTATCTCTGCTGAATAAATAGTAAACTATAGATCTACTTCAAAAGGGCTAAGATGCTTTGTGAATAACGTCTTCACATGGGAAAAACTCTAAGAAAACGCCTTGATTCTAAGTATTCTTTTGGCAATTTCGTCACTAGGAGCAACTTTTTGTACACGGAATCTTGATGAAGGCAAGGCTTTGATCTTCCCTACTATGAAACGTATAAAAGCGGATAAGCGATATGTGTAGACATGAGTGAGATTGACATCCTCTATTCCATGCTGGTTTGATCCAGCTTTTGTGTGTGTGTGAGTGTGTGTGTAATTATTGCATTATTGCAACACTGGCATTTCCACTGTATCTACTGGATCTATCTTTCCATCTATACTAGGCTATACACTGTGTCCTTGTCTGTCTGTGTCTGCAGATGTCTACGCATGTGTTTGTCCAAATAGCTGCTTGTCTGTAAGCGTGTGGCACCATTGCTCGCTTGGAAATAAAAACTAAAATTCTTCCAATATATAAAACACATCACTGTTAGGATGCATAATAATGATCCAACAATTATAAAAGAGGGATAAATATATCTGTATAAAAGACACACATGTACAGTGCATACACAGTGTATTTATGTTTACATGTTACATGAAACACATGGTAGCACTTTGGTGCAATCTCTCAGTTTTGAACACAACACTTGTGCTGTTGTTTCCCACGCTCAACGCTGTAAATAGGTCTCACGGTTGCTGGGTTGTTCTGTAACACACACACACACTCATAAACATAAACTCACACTGACACCCAAGCTGTATGACTCCCACTGTGATCCATGCATTGCTCCACCTATATACATCATATGGCAAGGCTTTGAAGGAAGCAGGTGCTTTTTTCATCTTCTTCCTTAGAAGACTTGAGAAAAGCCGACGTGCGCATCATTTGGTACTCGAGTGCAGATTTCTGCATGCTTGTCTGCTGTTTGTCTGAGAGCGGGTGTACAGCCAGGTGCTTGCTGACATACTGGGGCTTGCTTTGTGGTTGTGGTTGGTGGCTTGCTTTCTGTGCAGACAACCAAGAAGAAATGGCCTCTTTTTTCCCCCCCATATTTCTATCTGCCTGTGTGTGTAAATATATAGCGTGAATATAAATTATATTCTATATCGCTCACAGGCTGACGAGCATTTCTTGACAAGACCAAGGGGATTTGGTTTCCGCTGTTAGCGCTACTTGAGTGCATTTGAGTGTAGACGTGCTTGGTGCAGTCTGCCTGTTTGTCTTTGCTTTTTTAACGAGAGGCTTAATTTTTCAGCTTTCTTAATAGATTTTTTTAACCCTGAATGTGTCAAACGCAACGGTACACACGCTGTTTTCTGTCTGCAGTTGCCAAAGCAAACCTCTGTGTCTGTCATTTTTTTTAAATGTACCTGTACTGTAAAAACACAGCAGCAGTGACATATCAGAGGATGTTGTAGCATTGACTTTATCAAAGGGCCCCGTTCCAAGCCACATGAGGAGCTTGTTGCGGGCTCACTACAAAGGCAAACAATGGTTGGGAGTGGGAGGAGATAGCGCTCTGCCATTCCCACAGCCTTGGCTCAGGACCCATGGCGGCACACATACTTAGACTTGCATGGCTTAATCTTTGAGACAAGCATATGCTACTGGCAGCCCGAGGTGAATGTGACTGCGGCCTACGAGGCTTGAAAGCAGCAGCGCAGGTCTGTGGGCACGTGACATGGGTGCGGTATGATAAAGCTTGGCTAACCAGCACTCAAACACCAAGTAAATATCTGCTTTAATCATGTGGTAAAATATCGGATTACTTTACTAATATTGGTTGTGACTACATTTCAGCTCATCATGACGCATCACCCACTAATCAGGAATGATTTTGAGTCACATGTGTCTGATGAGTGGCTCCGACTTGGATTTGAATTAATTTATTCTGGTATTTTGGGAAAGTTAGGATTTCTACCGATGAGTGATGCACTACCAGGACAACATCCAATTATACCCCATTATCTTGATTAAATACAAGGCAGAATATATTCCTACAATAATCCACAAACAACTTTGATCTTTGCATATTCATAAGTACTTTACGAAGCAGCGTGACACTTATACACAGAGAGAGAGAGAGAGAGACTAGAGAGGAGGCTGCCGCAGAACAGGACATATGTTGCCACATTCTCACGGTGTTGGTTAGCCAAACCTCTTTACCCAGAACTCTTGGCTAGGTTCTGCTAAGTCGAGTCATCTCTCTTAAGGCTTCAGCTTCAGCCTCACACAAACCGCTATGCACTATCTGAGTCACACAGATGAAGCACATAGACCTGCACACATACACATCATGTACACAGATTTCGCCATTGTCAAAGTCCTGATTTGCCCTCATGCACTTGTGGATGGGTTGATTGGAAAATGTAATTTTCCTTTCAGTTAGAAGTATCGGGGACACAAGTGAAACTACTGACTAAAAGGCCTGTGAGAAACAGATATCGGTGTGTAACGGCAACAATTTAGCAAAAGGCTAAATGTGGTTTCTGCAAACCCACACACGCACACACACCCCACACACACTTTTCCACTGCAACGTCAACCTATCTTACAGCACCTGATATTTCAGTAAGCTGCCACTGTTGTGATTCATGCGCGTATGGGAATGACTTGTCCTCCCATTGCATCACAAGCATGTGTGTGTGAGCTGTTGCTGCTGTAGAAACTGTTAGACTTGATTGTAGTGTACAAAAACATGAGCTGCTACACATTTTCATTCATCAAAGCAAGTTATGTGTTCACGTAATGGCTGGAAAGCTAATATTTACGTTGATGGCTCTGTTGTGTCCTTGTCTGAGGCTGCCGTCACACCAGTGAAACCGTTTAAAAGTGGAAAGAAAGAAATATGCATTTTAACTTTCAGTTTGAAGGAGATATTCATCATTTGAAACCCGAATCCTCTGTCAAAATAAGCCATGATATGAAAATATTCATGATGGAATGTCGCCGACCTTTCACCATTTGAAACTTTTGCTCATAAAATAAAGATATATTGGATAGGGTTTCCTTTCTGAAGTGTGTGTGTGTGAGAATGTGTTTTCGGTTTTGTTTGTTATGTGCAAAGTGCAGACCTGCCTGCTGTAGTCGTGTGAAATCAGAGACAGGTTGGCATGGGGAAGACTTGCCTTGGCACAGCTCAGGCCGCAGACGTGTTCCAGTATGAGTTTACAGTATAGCTTGCCTCTCTGTGGCTTGACGACTCTGCTGCTCCGAGAGAGACTTAACCATGCGACAGACATGCTATGCACTTTCCCACAGCCACTGAGCAGCCAAGGCTGCTCTTATGGTTGCTTCACATTTACACTCGGCTACTTACTTGGCACCCTGATATTTCAGCAGCTTCCTTTTTATTTTCTCCTTCCTCTTAAGAGAAGCCCAAACTTTATTGTGTGCTTTGACCAACAGAGCTGTGGTTGCCCCTCATCTTTTAACACTTCTGACCAAAGGTCAGAGTTGTTCAGTGAGTGCATACTTCTTTGTGATTGTTAATCCTGCAGAAGGCTTTTTATATTGGAGGTTCAAGCAGTTTCCCTCCCTCCATTGAGAGCCTGTGACCTTTGATTGTTAAACTAGGATTAAAGAGTCTCATTCAACATTTTTGAATTGTTGGGTTTTCTTCGGGCTGCACAAGTATAGTGGAGTGACTCAAAGTTTACATAAGCCAGGTTGTTGAAGCCAACGGTCAACAACCTGGAGAGATAGATATGAATCACCACATCCAACACTTGTTGCTGCCACAACGTCCCACTCGTTAGTTGGATGTTTCCATTATGCTAATGAGAAAAGTAGACCTGCTTTCAAACTGCGATCGGGCCGGGCTCAGCGGCACGCTCCCATGTACAAGACAAAGCAGTGGTATGGTTTGTAGTTATTAGATACTTGCTGCATTTTTACAATTATGCATATTTTTATTCAAGCAATTTCTGTGTCTAAAGGCCAAACATATCATTTTTCCCACATGTTCACTGAGAGTCGTTACTTTCAGTTTGGTCAGAACTGCTGAAGGAAATGAATCATCATAATTACTCATCACACTGGCTGTATCTGTAGAGGGGTTAAGCTTCCAGGGCTGTTCACACTGCTGCTGTGTGTTGTGTCTGCGCGGCTCCCCAGCCTTCCCTAAATCAAGAAGGCAGAAGTGAGAAACGGTTGTGAAGTACGACCAGCGTCTTCCTGTTATGTGTACGTGAAACCCCAGACGGCTGTCTAAGTTGCTCGCACGCAAACGCCGGCCCGGGAACCATGGAAACGGCAGGTCCCCACATGCAGAAGGCGGAAGTGAGCCGGCGCGCTGAGGAAGTTATTGGTCTTTTGATGGCCATCGCCGTGGTTTCATGAGAAAGACCGTGACTCGTCCCTTGTGCTGCGCAGATGGTCAGCCAGCGTGGGAAAGTAGTCCTCATAATGGTGACACCTATGACCAGAGGCCACGTCTGCCATGTCCTCAAACACGTGGATCAGAACAGGAATCAGAAATGAGTGAACATATCAGATTAAAAATATAGATTTTGTCGGTCTGCAGCAAAGAGATGCTACTTGATAAGTCTCTGGCGTTGCCTGCAGCGTTTCCCTCACCATCCTGCTCAGAAACATGTTATTGGTGCAAACTTCATAGCAAGTCATGCATTGTGTGACATTTCCCGAGAAACTTAAGACCACCTGCAGCTTTTCCTGACGCGAGGAGAGCCAGCCTACACCGCTTGTCGTCACCGTGTCCGTCTGCTGTCATGGAAACAGTGGCGTAGGTCTCACCTGGTCTCAGCAAACCACAGCAACCTCACCCTGTCTTTAACTGTGACGTTTCTCTCCCTGTAAACTGTGTGTGCTGAGGTTGGAAGCGTGTGGGTGATTTTCAAGTTATCAACCACATTCAGTAGAAAGAGTCTTTATTTGATAAATTCACCAGGACACACCGAGGTTTGACACCGCCTCCCAGAGTGGTTTGTGTGAGTCACGCTGCAAAGATTTGATGCGTCCTGACATGGTGTTACTCAGACCCTCAGTGAGGTTTTAATGGTCAGCTTTCATTTTCTCCCTACTCGGTTGCCTAATGACAAATGATCACTATCAGATATTGGGTGAATAAGCTCAAAGTAACTGCGAACTCACTCCTGCGAGTCCTCATGGTTGTCTGGCTCATGCCTGATATCTCTGAATATCTCACCACACTGATGAAATTTCATCCTCAACTCTGCATTTCTCTTTTTTTGTCTTCTGTAGGTATTAAAGACACTATGCTTTCTCTTTCCATTTATATCCATTTCTGCAGGCTGAAGATTAAAGTGGGTAATAAATCCAACATATGTCTGATAACACAGGCCATGCTTTACATGCTATTCAGGTGCCTTTTTTTTCCTGCACACTTTTAAAAACTGCAGCGTAATTGTGAAATAAAAGTCATATTCTGCCCCATTTTCCTTCCTCTTTTTCTGATATGCGCCGCAGTGCCTTTGAGTTAGTCATAAGGGCTTAACTGAAGTGTGTTATAATGTCTAAGTGTGTGGAATACACCTAGTTTTTCATTTAATCTGAGAGATATATCTGTGCACCTGCATGTACAACAAGTCATCTGTAAAGAACAACATCCCAACATACTCTATTTTTGTTACTATTCATTGATGAAAAATGTTATAACCGTCTTCACGTCTGCAGAGCACAGGAGGCATTGCATCTTGCAGCAGCATGTGGCTCTGCATGTGGCTGTTTCCTCCCATATCCCATAGCCACACCTGCCACAGCCTGGCTTCTGCTTGGCCTCAATTCTCCTGTGATCTGCGCCTAGGTTGACCAAGCATGCCACCAAGCACCCTCGGGGGTAGAGCTCCCCTCAGCCAGAACCCCCACAACCCCAAAGGCCTCAGCTCGCCGCGAGAACGAGAGTGAGAGTCAGTCAGAGGCGACTGGGGGAGAAACCACCCTGGCCTCGAACTGTCCTCTCTGTGGTGCTCAGACACCATAGGCTGCAGCCGAACTGGTACAAAGACGAAACTGGAAACGGATTGTATGGAAACAAGCACCCGATACTAACACCAATGTGTTTGTGTGAGCATGGCTGAGAGAGAGCAACTGGGGGGGTTTATGGGCTGCTAAATGCCAGACTCACCACAGGTGGGAGCTCCTCTGTCAACCCCATTAAAACCAAGAAAAATGGAGGGTCTCTGTCCAACTGCTCTGTGACTTTATGTCCAACAATGCTGCAGACTTTAGCCGCAACAGACACAGAACAAGTCAGCAATGAGAAAGTGCACTTGACACAGTTGTAAATGCCACGCGGTTTTTTTGGTTAGAGGGGGATACGGGCTGCTAGGGTCTTCTGGGAAGTACCCCCTCACTGTCAGAGATGTGACTGCACCCATGAAGGTAAGCAGCGACAACATCTTTCAAATGCAAATGTACCACAGTTGACTCACTCTCTCTGAAAAAGGGAAAAGCAAAGCTTGCTGACCTGCATAACACACATATATTCTCTTGGACTTTTGGAGTGTGAAAACCCCCGTCAAAAAGTACATCTGTTCTTAAATCCATAAGGCCAACCGTGCTCACGTCCGCTTGTGATTCAGTGCAAGCATGTAAGTAGTGAAATGCAAGTTGAGAGATGTTGCTTATCTTAATTACAGTTATTGCCATATTTGTCCTATATTTTACAGATCTTCCATCCACACTGTGACTGAATCGTTTCGATACCTGTGATTTTGTGGTGAGGTGAGCAGATCCTATTGAGGTCCATTACATTGTCCAGTAAAAGGTCAATCCTGTGCGGCCTGGTTTTAAGGCCCTGGTTAAAAACGCAAAACCAAGCCGGGCTTTTAGCGTTGGTGCAGAGGAAAACCACCACTCCACGACAATGAATATTTTACCTTGCTACCGGCAGTCCAGCAGCATTTAGTGACCACATGCAGTGTTAAGTGTTCCTGACCAGAGGCGAAGGGGGCACTTAACAAATGATAATGCCCACTATCAGGCAGTGCTCCGGGCTGCCACTGCTGCCTGAGAGCTCCGTGGTAGCTGGAGCCAGACCACTCTGGGCCCACCACTGACCTGCCAACTAACCACACACTCTCCACAGCCTCCAGCACACACACCTCTGCTTCCTGGTGGGAAGAGGGGCCATCGGTCATCAGTCAAATGACAGCTGCCACTCTGGTGGCTGGCTGACCCTCTGACCCCAGCTATCAGTAAAAATAATGACACCGGCCTGACCTCCTTAAGAGGCTTTTTACAATAACAACAGATAAACACAATTTCATTCAAGGAAATGGAGGAAGAGTAGATTTTATATCGGGTTGTCTTAACCTGCTAGAGCGGATGATGCAAGTTGTACGGATGTTGAAGATTTTCCAACTTTTTCCTGAAACTGAAAACATCCCCAGTTCCAGTCACATAATGAGAATATGTAACTACAACCCACCGCTAACCCTTTAATAATGTACCTTGTACTTGCGGGAATTCCTCAAATATATGGAAAAGTCTGCTTTTCAGACCAACGTGATCAGATCGTAGGTCAATCAAATCTGCTGCAAGTGTGTTTCAGAGTTGGTTGGGGTACCTCCAATGTGAGGTCATTGTTGACTGGCAGGTCGAGGACGAGGTACGGCACATGTGCAATGATGTGTATCGTGCGTTTATTAGCTCAGAGGTCTCCGTACGCGCAAGGTCAAGTATTTATTTGGGATTTTTTTAAAGTCACATCAGTGACATATAGTAGCTTAATAACTAATTCTGAAACCACATTGTACTGTTTTATTACAGCTGAGTCAAAGACATGGAATAGAATGAACAAAAGTGGATTTCATTAAATAAAAGAGAAAAGGGAAAAGGAAGGAAGACGGCAGCCAAACATCTCACTTTCCTCTAACTTTGGCCCGTAAGAGCAGCCAAAGAAACGAGACCGAGTAGTGAGTGAGGGGGGGGGGAAAAGGGAGAAACGAGTAGCCAGCGGGCCCTCTGTGTGGTCCTCCTTGAGAGCGTGTTCTGTTTAACTCTCGCCAAAGTGTTTTAAAGTGTTACAAGTGCATTAGTGCCGTGGGTCATGCCTTTGCTTGGCTAACCTCTGACCCCTAGCCCTTCTAGCAGCTCCGGGGCAGGAGAGTGAGCTCATGTTGAGGGGTTAGGCCCCACTGTTTGGAGAGGGAGTCGCCCCAGGGAGGTGTAAGGGGGGAGTGGGGCGGCGGCTGCAGAGGAGAGGGCCGGGCAGCGGCCTGTAATGATCTCCTCATGGATCTTTAATGGCTCCCCTCAGTTAGTGTCAGTGTTCACACTGGGGGGACACTGAATTATTCAGCAGGCTAAAACTGTGATCACACACAGGCATGGTCACAGATATGCACCCTTACACACACACACACACACACACACACACAGTAAAAACAAATAAGCACACTTGAATGCACAAACATACAGTACATACATTTCTCACACTGTGAAGCGTTATCTTTCTTATTTATCAGTCTTCCTCTTAGTAATTTCATGCAGCACCGAAATAACATCTGTGCAGTTCTTTCCGAGAATCGCTGACACAGTGAGTTTACTGAATGTGCAGGTTACAATCACACTATGCAGCGTTTGAAGACATAACATCCTCTCATGACTACATAATGTCGCTTGTGCAGAGGCCGAAGATAGGCCGAGCGTATTATCTCGGTGTTATTGTTCAAATATCTCATTGATCAGCATTCAGCCTTCCCAGAATGCTCAGGAACTTCAGTTTCTGTCCAGATGTTTTTGTATCTCTCGTGTGTGCCGGGTGTTATCTCTTTATCAGATATGTATCAAAACGTCTTACTCATCAAGCTGTGTACACGATGAAATGTCACAATGCTGCGCCTCGCTTATGAACGTCTGCGTTCAAAGTGACCATGCCACCTAGTGGCTCTCCAGCCACAGGTCTTTCTTAGTGCTTACACTAAGGGGTGTGCTTACATTTAACTGTGCTGTCAACCCTCACAACAAAGTCACATGCACTGGAGATGAAGGTAAAAGAGCTCTGACAGGCTGTAGAGTTGATGGCTGAAGTTTACGGCCTGAGCGGCCTGGGGATGTGACGACCCTTCTGTTTCCTCTTGATCCTCAAGCCAAAGCCTTTCGACATATGAGAATACTGTCAGGAGCCACAGACCGTAACCGCCATTGTAAAACACACACAGTCTCTGACCCCTGTGTCATTAGGAGCAGTGTGAGGGGAGAGGCTTCCACTCGGGCCAGCGGTGTGAGTCTTGAGGCCTGCAGCTTCTTAAGCAGCTCCGGGCCGCCTTACCTAATTGGCAGCGGTAGCGAAGCAGGGTAACCCCACTGTCCTGCGCCAGACGCCTGACCTTCATTAGTCAGGCTGTAACGGGCCCTCAGATCCTAATTCTGCCACCGTTACCGAAAGGGAACCCTCCACTTTTCTTTTTTTTACTCGGAGCCCCAAATATCTCTCTCCTCACTGAGTGTGCTTCCCGCTGCAGGAGCGCAAGAGCTGAAAACATCCAGTGTTTGGCTGCGTGAAATGAGTCGGGGACATATTAAAACTCATTACATATCTTGTAAATGTAGACACCAGCTGCTTTCGCGACGCTCCTCACTGTAACATAAACGCTGCATTGTCTCCCTGCAGTGCTCTCTGTGTAAAAGCAGAACTCACTGTTCAGCATCGCCCGCAGCAGGGAAGTGTGTGTGTTTTTCTGTGTATAACACTATAAGCCCTGATTGAACATGTCACTGATGGCTGATGGGGGGTCCCTGGGCACCAAATGACCCATCGCCTCCTCCAGGCGAGCTTCAGCTGTCTTTCTCTCTCTCTTTCTCTCTCTCGCTCTCCCTTCAGCCCCTTAAGAGGCCTGCTTGCAGTTTTTTCGCTGTAGACCCAGGGGTCAGATGGAAAACATACACTCATAAACAGCATCTATTATTCATGCCTTACAGCCCGGCGATCCACTCACAGCACGCACTGGCTACAACAGCTGTCCAGCCACTCCGGTTGTTTGACGGACAGATAGGACCGGTCTGACGGCAACATGCTTCCCGAGCACATACATGGCTGCCTTAACCAGCTGCAGTAATCACTGTAGCTCACTGGGATAAACACATCTGTATCGCATCTGTGTTCAAAATAAGGCGGTCGTACACACGTTTGACAGCGAGTACATTTTCATAAAGCTGACGATGATCGCTTGTCGTGAATACGCTGTTTGTGTTGTTGCCGTTTTCTAATCAACTGACTCAAAACATCGGGCACAAAAATGAGCCATTTGAGTATTCTGGAGTCCTCTGTTGATGTCTAACAGGGGCAATTAGGACTTTTCCAGTGCAGTGATTGTGTCATTTGACATTGTTAGCGTTTTGTGTGTGAGTGTGGGCCCAGCTTGGCCCAGAGTTGACAGTGTGTTAGTGTACTAATCCATTAGGGTCCCCAAAGGCCCTGTGATTACACACACTGCTAATACACACATTGGCGCGTTTCTTCAGAGACATTTTGCTGATGGTATCAGTGGCAGCTTGGGTGGTTTTGGTGTGTGTGTGTGTGTGTGTGTGTGTGTGTGTGTGTGTGTGTGTGT
>NW_022280037.1:117770-169778 GCF_004355925.1 Anarrhichthys ocellatus | reverse complement strand
GTGTGTGTGTGTGTGTGTGTGTGTGTGTGTGTGTGTGTGTGTGTGTTAGAGGTGGACGGGTGGGGCAGATGGATATTTCTGCCTGTATGTGCATGTGGGTCTGGCAGCGCGTAATGCTTTCGTTTAGGTCAGAGGAGAGAGTGATACCCGTCTCCCCTTTGACACCCCCACCCTCGCCCGCCCCCCACAAGCTCCCTCAACACCCCCTCTACCCCTCCCTCCCCCTTTTCCTCCAGACCCCACCCAACCTACACGGCCGGCTCAACGGTAAGTGACTCTCGCTAACGACCTCTAATGATTTTAATCGTCCGCAATCAGGTGCAGGAGTCATGAATCTCTGGACGAGAGACAGAGAGACAAGACAGACGGAGGGGGGGGGGGGATCTCTGGCGGGGGCAGCAGAGCAACAGAAGGGTGGTCGAATGGAGTGTAGGAGCGTGGCACAATTACCTCCAGAGCTCCACGTGGAACATGACTCCCAACTCCAGAGCAGGGAGACGGGGAATGGGGAGCGCCGTTCTGGCTTAAGCGGGCTTGATTTGTTGGCTGCCATGCTGTGATATCTGTAACAGGAGAATCTGGAGTCGCCGTCGTGTAATTTGACAGTCGGTTTCCAACTCATCACTGTAACCCTGCGTAGCGACCTGCACGGTGGATGATTTCAGGGCTGTGTCTCGATGATTTAAACTTTTGGTCGTGGTTCATTGACGGAGGGAGATACAGAAGGATGGAGAGTAAGAGAAAGAGACAGCTAGTTAGATCTGAAGGAAAAGAAGTTGTGTAAGACCAAAGAGAGACTTATCCGTGTGACTGAAACAAGAAGACATCTTTGCTTCCCTTCAGTTCGTGCAAAGCATCATTTACACTTTTTACCCCCAAAAAGCATGCAAATATAGAAACAGAAATTCATCTGCAGACTAAATATAAACGTCCCTGCCTACAGTCACTTTTCACTTCTCCAAATAAAACCTCAAAAATACAGTACATCCACATCCTCCCTTATGATAAAAATATAACTTGCAACACTGACTGATTCTCAGTGGAGCTCCACATTGGGAACACAGCGAGGTTGTTTGCGGCTGCCAAGGGAGCCAGAGAGGAGGGGAGGTAGGGAGGGGAGGAGAGGCGAATTGAGCAGGGCCCTGCCATAGCCGCATGAAGCGGGACCACCCAGGGTGGCGTCAGGAGCTTGGCAGGGGTTCAGGGAGGTTGGTCGCCGGGCCGGCCTGGCAGCCCGTGCCCAGGGCATGAAGCAGCCGGCGGCAGCAGGCACTCTGAGGCCCTGCCAGAGTGGACGGAGATATTCAGCTCAGCCCACAAAGGCCACTTCAGCCTCCCACAGCATAACACAGCAGAGCCACAGTGATAGGGAGTGTGTGTGTGTGTACGCAGGGAGGACCGTGTGCACATGTGTTTGTGTGTCCGTCCGTGTAGGTTGGGTGGAGTCTGGGGCAAGCCGAGGGGAGATATTTTTAGGGTCTCGTAGATATAAGAGACCTCCCATATGGAAATTAGGAGGTTAAACCAGAAAATGTTTATTCATGAGAAGTCCATACATCAGCAGTCTAGTATCTATCTTAAGATGTTCTTGCTCTGCTGAACAGTACAGCACGTTTGGTTTACCATGTAAGAAAGCACTGTCCCTCCTCTCTGTGCACAAGCACTAGTGTAAACAGTAACAGTAAATGTTAACCATTTCCTCTCCGCTGGCCTCCCAGAGGTCGATCGCGCTGCAAAAACAAAAGACTCTCCCCTCGTGTTTATCTCTTCCAATGAGGGCAGTCATTTCATCGCAGCACTTACAGCTTATAAACTCCTTGGCAAATCGCATTAGTATTTAGCTTCTCTCAGCAGTTTACTGCCTTGCTGCCAAAGTATCGTTTATCACCCTCTAATTCACTTTACTAGGTAAATTCACTTTGGCAGGTCTGTTGGGTCTGTCTGCTGCAGAGGATGTCGGAAGAGAGGGGACGCTGTTTGAATTTTAAACACCTTCGGCGATTCCATCCATGAGCTATACTCGTTTATGCTTTAGAGTAACACCGGGGGGGCTGGAGCCGATCCCAACTGATATTGGGCGAGGGGGGAGGGGTGGCACGCCATTGACAGTCAATCACATCTAGAGACAGTGTTACCTAATGGTAATCAACCTTAGCTGCATGCTTTTTGGTCTGTGGGAGAAAAACTTTTGCAATCTTTTTTTTTTTTAATTTAATTTAAATGTAATAGTCAGGATTAGGGATTCTGAACACGATGCTGCTGAGTCATCTGGACACTGGATTGTACATTTTTATCATCTCTTTTTCTCTACCTGCCTCTTTCCCATAAGCAAAGACCAGCGTGCATCACTTTTCAGGCCTGATTCCATTTAAGGCTTATAAAACCTTCTCGAACACAGAGTAATACTTGCAGTCAAGCTTTTATTGAATGATGCCAGTGGAAGAAAGAAAACAACAAAGGATGTGTAGGCTCCAGAAGGACCAATGTCTTGCTGAATGCAGCCTGTCGCTTCTCATTGAGGCTCTAGTCTGTGTCTTTCTCTGGGGCTACGAGCACATAAGTTTGTATATGGAGGTGTTGGATCACAAATACATTTATACATCAGACATGATTATTTCTGTAGAGTTTTAGTATTAATGTGCTTGTTAATACAAATAAAACTAAACAGTGGTTTAATGTTAAAGCTATAGTTCATTTAGCAGCAGTTTGATCATGCTTTGTCATGAATATATTTAATTATGTCATCAGTGAAATGAATTTACTTATTGAAAATTGCACATTCTAATACAAAAAGTGTTAAGAAAAATAAAAGCCAGAGTAATATTTATTTGCTTTATTAAAGGAATTCTGAAGGAATTTTGCACATTTTACATTTTTATATTGAAATATGCCAGATCAACTTAAATGCATTTATTTGGAAAATTACTTTTCAATAATTTACTTTCACTCAAAGCCGAGAAGAGTGCCCTTTTAACCCTTTTAGATCACATCCTCGGTCATACTGTGCAACTATTTAACAATATATTCAATCTTTTCTGTGCCAACCAATTTCAACCAATAATATCGTGACATCCACCAATCAATCATCAATGCAACTTTTAGTGACCAGGAAGGTGTGTGTTGAGTCACAGCTCTCTTGTAGCTCCGTACCACGCCGTACTTTTTAGTGGTCCAATCAAATGTGAAGGATTTGATTTGAATCCCTCTTGTGACTTTACTCCACTCAAATATTATGTTTTACTGGAGAATGCATCACAATGCAGAAGCTAAAGATGCTAACTTCCGTTTCACTGGGACTGTAATCCATAAGTTAATTGTTTTTGTTAACATTTTTACCACAATCCCAACCAGTTTATCCTGGGACGCACAACGTGACTACAGTTGAAACGCCATGAAACCTGCTCCTCTCTTGGTATTGATGAACCTCTCCATGTATCCGTGGTTTTCAAAGAACAAAGGGAGAAGTGGCAGGGAGCAGCCTCCTCCCTCCTGAGCTGGCACACTGCACTTCCTGCTCCCGCATCTTGTTTGAGTTGAGTGCAGCTCATGCAGTGCAGAGCAGGTGTTTGACTGATCTCCGTAGCCTGTTTCCCTGGCAGTTTATCATTGTCACAGCCCAAATCACACTCCCCCGCCTCCAGCAGCCAGCTCTCTTAAAGATTAACAGATCTGCCTCGGTTCTCAGATGCACTCGAACATGACTGTCCGTGTAACACCCCACTGCTTCTCTCTTTCGCACTCTGCACATCTTTCACTCCGTCGAATCTGTGCCCCTCATCACTTGTGTTGCTTTTCGGTGGCCCCACACTGCTCCCCGTCCTCTCACCCTCAGCTTACTGTACCCCGTCCATCAACACAGATAAATCGCCCCAATCATTCCCCTTTGCCCCCCCCCCCCTCCTGCACGATACATTTGCAATTAATTTATTTTGCCCTGGTTTCCTTTCCCTGTGCCTCTCCCTCCCCTTGATCCATAGCGCAGCAGTCTGGAAATGATTTTGACGCTTTAGTTGTAGCGTGCAGTTGCCTATTGGGGACATTTTGCACTCACTGACTTTGTATTACAAGGGAAATACCATAATAGGTTGCGAGGGAGAGATCGTTTAATAGAGAATTGCAAAAGGATTTTTTATTTTTTTTTTATAACTGTAAAGCTTTTAAGCATTGCAGTTGTAAACATAGCAGCTGTGTGTGTGTGTGAGAGAGAGGAAGTATTACTGTGTTTATTTGTCTTAATGGATGATATAATCTGGGAGTGGGTAAATGTAAAAACAGCCTCTAGCGTATTGCAGAAATGTACATCTTTGCTTCCTTTGTGATGCGGATGCAGTCTGTTAAAGGTAGCTGTGAAGTTGTGGAGGCGTGAGCTCTGAGGTTTGAAGTGTTACAGGCCCTCCACCCTGACACCTCTCCCCACCCTTGCTCATCTCCCCACCGACCCCCACGCCTACTGCCGACATTCAGCTGACCAGGCAAATCACAGGTCAGAGATAATATAGCACATTGCTAATTCCACCATCTTCTTTTCTAACTAAATAATGACGTACGAGTGTGATTAGATGTTTGGCTGACGTGTCAAATCGACACCAATTCTGTGTTTGACATCTTGAGGGCCGCTTTCTCCCAGTAATGAAATGTTAATGGCTAATGGCTGACAAAGGTCACTTCATTTCGGTCATGATTTCATGATATCTTCTAAACATATTTATTTGCAGGTCTCATTAGAACAGTCACATGAAGGTGCCTTTAAAACTCTCAAAATATATCGGTGTATTTGATTGGAAGACAGTAATGAAGGGCAGCAATGTTCAGCATTTCAAGCAAATTCACTGATATAGACAGTTCAGCGTCATTACGCAGTAACATCTTGGTGGTGTACTCACAAAAGCTCATAACGTTAATGAAGGCTGCATTCTGTTTAGCTGAGCAAGGTTAGGGTTCCTGGTGTTGTGCATGCTGGATCACTAGAGAGGCTTTCTGGGACAATGAAGCCGTTGTTAATGTTAGTAGATTTAAGACAATTTAAAATGTCTGTTTGCCAGGAGCAAAGGTGAAAGCTGCGTGGTGTAGTCAGTGCCACAAAACGCCTCATGGAGGACGGCTGCGGCAACAACAAACATCATTTCCAGTTTTCTGCTGTCAGTAAACGTTATTTTCTTTTAACAATGACCACGATTTTCCCCGTTTTTGACTTTTGTTTTTTAAGGGCCCTCCACCAGTTTTTAGACATGAAGTTTACTCATCACAAGGAGTACTCCTGAGCCTGTGAAAACAGCTGTATAATGTGGCTCTCGAGGGAGATTTCCAAAGTTTGGAAAAGTAACCTTGATGATGTCATCTTGGCTGTGGCATGAGACCCATGCAGTGCAAAACATAAAAGCTCCAATACCCTTTTAACCCAAACCATTAAATGTTCCTAATTTTTAACCTAAGTAGAAAGCAGTATTAGTCATTGGTGGGATTTATTTGGGACAGAAAACAGAAGGAAATGCTCAATAATTCCTGGAGCCAAATCCGCCTTACCTCAAATACACCTGGGTATATTTCCTGTCAGTGGTAAGCCTCTGCACAGTGACCCTGGGTTGTGTTTGCCCTGCAGATGTTTAACCTGCTCTCAGCAGCGGCACCTTAGCTGTTTGCTGGTAATCTGTCAAACCAAGTGAAAGCCATAATTAACCTTCAGAGAGACTCCAGACCCACTGACTTCAGGTTTCACGCTCTGGCACACACCCCACTGATCCTGGCTGCTTCCAAAATATTACAGTATGATGGATTCTTTTATGGACCATTGAAACATACTGTATGATGGAGCTAGAATTATTAGAAAATGAAACGATATGTCTGCACAATGACAAATGCTGTGGTGGTGGTGGAATACTGTGGGGAAAACTCCTCTGCAGATAGTGCAAACTCTTCCTGCTTTACAGCCAATTATGTGGCCACCGGTCAAACAGTTGTTTATATCGCCACCACTTTGGTCAATTTGTTACCCTCCTTCCATATTTCAAGTGTGTATTGTGAGTGTGTGTGCACCATCCCACAGCCTAGTGGTCGTCTAGTGGTTTTAGGGGGGGGGGATCTCTGCCCCAAGTACAAAGTTGGCTAATTGCCCCCAACAGCCGCACCACACACACACACACACACACACAGAATCTCACTCCATCGTTCTCTGTTGTTCTGCTGCTAGGAGGGAGGAGGGAAGGATTAATCCTAATTGCGGTGTGTGGGAGCCTGGAGAGAGGCCAGGATTACTGGGGGCTTCTCCTTGATCCACAGAGATGCTGATGGTAATGCTCCCTGCCCATCCCCTGGCAGCTGCCTGCGCCGTATACGCATCGGACGCACGCCACCCCCGCGCACACATGCAGCGGAGTACGGTTTCATGAGCACAGCAGCCCATAAGTATAGGTTCTGCGTCCTGAATCACCGGAGCCAGTGATTCACTTTTCCCAGTGCAACCTTAGCCTCTCTCTGAGTGTGTGTGAGGCCGCGGCCTTGCGTCAGGGCTCCCGCGCTGCTGTTTATGTCTGCTGTCGTGTACGCAGGCTGCACCCCCAGCTGACGCACTACCGCCTCAGTGGGGTTAATCCAGTCTACGACGGGAGACGCTTTTAGCCTTCACTTCACTGTCTCCTCACTCATTGTGACTTTGTAGAGTATTTTATTAACTTAGCAATGAAAGGAATAGTTAGACATCTTGGAAACAATCTGTCTTGCGCAGGGATAAGACGAGAAGACCGATACCTTTCGCATGACTGCTCACTAAAATATGAAGCGACAACCAAATGATGGTTAGCTTAGCTTAGCATTAAGGCCAGAAGTATGAAGTCATTTTGTTACATTTTAGTTTTTGAACAAGACATAAAGTGTTAATTAATGACCTTCAGAGGTGCTGTTAGGGAGGTTAAAATGCTAGCTCAGCCACTGGGCTGGCTATAGCTTCATATTTGATGTACAGACATGAGAGAGGTATCAATCTTCTCAACTAACTCTTGGCAAGAAAATGAATAAAACTATCCCTTTAATGATGTTTGACTTTTGCTTATCATTTACAGTTATTTAGGTTTGTAAATGAAAACTTGCAAAACCTATGTAAAAACTATATAAATCTCCTACATCACTGGTCATATCAGTGTTATCGGGATCTTGAAAGCCGTCTTCATAACCATCACTTTAAAGGCAGTGTGTATAGAAGCAGGTTGCTCCTGTGAGATTTCTCCCTTCCAGCATGGAGCCCCACGGCGAACCCTTTCTGCCCCGTCAGGCCTCTCCACTATTATACTGGCCATTGTGTGAGAAGCCGCAGGCCTGCCCTCCTCCCTTAACAAAATCAAGTCAAAAAGCAATTAATATCTTAATACCTCCATCAGTGCCAACCGCCAAGCCGCCAAAAGGCCCCGCTCTTTGTTTTTTCCGCCTCGGTGTCGGCTGCCTTGCTGCTCTCGACTGGCCCGTGGTTTCCTCGGTTTCATTTCCCAGTGCCCCGGTGGTCAGCTGTGGTTTTCCAGGGGGCATGGGGTAGGACTTTGTGGGCAGGAAGGTCCCCCACTCTCCCCAAGCATTAAGTACTACTCTACAGGCCTGAGAGCTCCAGTGGCCGCAGCCCTGGCCCCATCTAATGCAGCGGCCTATGGATAAGACCTGACCAGAGACACTCATCCACTCTGAAGGCTTTCCATCCATTAAGGACACACCAGGATAATGGTCGACACCTCTGATGTTGGTGTGATCTCTGGGGACGTTCTGGCTGGTTTTCTACTTTAGTTTAATGTGGAGGACTTTGCTGAAAAGCACTGCTCTGTGATTTGAAGATGTTGTGTCTAGTACAAGAATTGCATTTTTTTAAAAATCTCGTACGGATCAAGGCACGTTGAAAGATTATTAATGATGTTGTCTCTTCTGTTCTTAAGCCGCACAAGTTTGAAATGCTGACATGGCCATTTGTTTTTGTCTTCCTATGGCTTACATGAGCTTATGTTACACAAGCGTTAGCCAGGTAACATTAACCACACAAATTCCTCTCATATCTCTAAACCCGATTAAAGTGTTTCCGCACAATACACAATACCTGGTCCCAGTTAGGTGTTTCTTTCATGGCTCAGCTCTTCAAAGGGAAGAAAAAGATTGGTTTTGACTTCTGAGCCATGGCTCCACAATATTTGGTTTCTCAACATTTTCATTCATTTCTCTTGGCAGGCGCGACCAGCAACTGGTGGAAGGTCTTGGCAGAACATGCGATAAAAGCTCATGATTAAAGGGACTAAAATAAGTACTGTATATAACTCATGTATCCATTAACCACTGAGAAGAGAAGAGAAGCAGAAAGAGCAAAAAAAGTTGTTTTTCTTTTCTACCCACGCCTGGCCAGTAAGTCTATATTATACATGCGTGATATAGTCATCCTCATCTCCTCTCTCTGTTTATCTCTGTTTCTCTCTGCTGTATTGCACCTTCACATTGGGAAGCTATATGTATCCTCTCTGGCTCATGATTTTTTGTGATGCATGTACTATATGATCAGTGTGCCTTTTCTCAGCTATAAGCTGTGTGCACATCCACCCGCTGACTGTCTGGGGTCATCCGAACCCAGCCAGCAGGCCCACACACCTTGGCCGGCTGGGTGGTGGTGCCTTTGAGTACACTGTAGTGGTTTGGCCCCGAGCCCCCTGCCATGGCTTGCCTGCCAGCGTCTGTGCTTCAGCCCCTCTGGACAGTCCGCCACACGGTGCTGTCAGAGTCTTGGCTATACGGCATTCCTTTACCATCAGACGGCAGCTAAATAGCAGCTGTACAAACACGTATACATTAAACCAGGCCTGTATTAATGACTTTATGTTGGAGCCTCTCTGCGGCAGCGGTTCTGATATTCTGAGAAGTTGTAGTGGTCGTTGTAGCGGTGGTGGTCCTATGCGTAGAAAACGCTGATGCCGGCTGAGTCTTTCAAGGGCACAGTGGAGGGGGAGCGATGGCTCGGTACCAGCTGGACCAGGCTGGACTTCAGGCTGTGGATATTGAAGTGTGTAGCTCCGACTTGGACAATGTAGGTGGCTATAAACTATTGGGTTACTAGTGATTTGGCAATAGTGAGCACATTGTCTTTTTATAATGACAGGCTTTATGATTATAGGGTTCGAATGCTACATCGGCCTCGGGCTGCGGCCTTTTCCAGAACTTTGATTTATCGTCGAAGGGATGAGACAATGAACCAATTTAACAGCTTGAGTAGTGATTGTTGATGGTTTAAGACAGAGAGGGGTTGTTACGATCCATCCTGCACAAGCTCTGAGTGGGTCCCATTGTAGACAAGATTGATTTACTATTTATCCCTCTGACAGCGCAGATAGGGAAGAGTCATAATTCTGTGCACTGGGGAGATTAAATTCCTGTATCGCTGTCAGCTACATTAACTGACTTCCTGGATCTCAATTCAATTAGCGCAGCAGCATTCTCTAGCATTAATAAATCAATAGTGATGGACTGCTGATAGGCGTGCTGCATGCAGTATATCGAAGATGCTTTCTGCTCACACACACACACACACACACACACACACAAACTCATCTGTTACAATTTGTGTCTGCACTGTTCATTACTGTTCATTAATGATTCCCAGCCCTGCTGCCAGCTAGCATGTTAGCTGCTGTTTAACTACACTTGCACATGGCACGATGGGATGTGTTCTTTAAACATGGATAGATTTATGCGCGCTACACAAACAACACACACCTATTGATATCATCTCCGGCAATATGGGAGAGCACAACTTTGGGGAACTATTTATCGTCTTGATCAGCTTACTGTTGCTGCCGTTCAACCAGGTAATTAGAGGCCGATTGTCCCTCAAGGCCCTTGACTCTTCACTCGCTGCCTCAGCGAGGACTCGAGCCAAGAGATGCTTGTGCCTGTAAGCCGAAGAAAAGACCCGAGCTATTGTTTTCCAAACCGTTAAACCTCTACAGCTGTTTGGAAACCTCTGTGACAGCGAGTGGAGAAGCGGAACCAGAGCACTGACAAGGCGGAGGAGGAGGAGGAGGAGGAGGGAAGACATGCTATCAAAGTTGACCTTTCTAAGCACTTTTCAGCATAAGCAAACATGTCAGAATGGGTGGAATAAAACTCACACATACGCTCACTTTGCTGCACCTGAGTCATTTATTGATTTGTCAGTTACTCGTTTTATAGGTCTTTTACTCACCCATGGAAACACACTCACACATGGCAGAACACGCACAGACATGATGTAACTGTGTGGAGGAGAAAGTTGCCTTTGGATCGGCTTTGAAAAATATTATTTCGGTCATATTTGTCTTTTCAAGCTCATCCACAAATGCATCCAGCTTTGTTTTCCTACATCACTGGTCAATGTGATGGGCGTCTCGGGTATAAGGCATCTTTCAGTACCTGTGAGCACTAAAAGGTTGTGATTTTGTTGACTCTGATCTTTATCATCGTCTTCATCTGTTTCTGTCGCTAGCCATTTCTCTAGTTAACTGTTCTGCTCACTGTTTTTCCGACGGATACTCTCGTTTCTTAGATGTTGATTTCTCCCTGATTACACAAACTATGCGTCACTCTGTGAATTGCCAGGGGCTAATTTGGACCGTCGGCCTGATGATACAGTTGATAAGGGCATTGATTGGCTCTCCTTCTGAAGGAGGGAAGGATTTCATTGGGACAAAGATACGGGGGCAACGCAGCATTCATTTCAGCAATCAGCCCACCATCCTCCCTCCTTCCTTTCCTTTCCCCATTTGGCCAAACTCTTCCCAGAAGTCTTTCAATATGGATTACACTGCATGGTGCGCACAATGGTAATTCAAGGTGAAATAAAACTCTTTTAATCCCATCGGCTGCAGCAGTGAGAGAGAATCGTAACGTGTAGAAGGACAAACATCCAGTTAGAGGGGATTAGATGTCTGTGGCCTTTCCTTTGATGCCTATATCTGCCTATTTCTACCTCTGGAAGTTGATTTGGTAGTAACGGTCTAGTGAGCACGTCCTCAGTCAAGTCCCTGTCTCCTCCTCTTTCTGGATGCGAGCTCTGCTCCAAAAAAAATCATAGGCCTTCATTATCTCTAGTCAGGCAATTTTGGGAACATAATACTGTCTCAGGATTGGAGAGCTTGCCCCCATCAGGGCTGGGGCCTGATCAAACCACTTGCACCGGGAAGGGGAGTTAAAGAGAAGCACGCCTGCCAGTCGGTTCATCTCCTTTCAAAGGCATATGGTGCAAATTTGATCAAAAGTGTAGGGGGGGGGGGTGAGGGGGCATTCACATCGTTGATGTGAAAAATAAGGCTGGGCTGTAAAAAAACAAATCAAACCATGGTCTGCTCTCTGGGAGTGATTAGAGCGAAAGAAGAACCAGCTGCCGCATCTCAATCTCCTCCATGCACTGGCAGCCTGCTGGCTGGCTGGGCAGAGGGAGACGGGGGGGAAAAGACAAGTGCTCATCCCTTCATCTGCCTCAGTGGCTTCTGAGCTCTGACGAACCACAGAAATAAGAGACTGCGGCCAAGCGTTAGACGTCAGGATAAGAGAAAACAGAATTTGGAGGTGTAGAGAAAATAACAGAAGAGAGATTGCAAAGGAAAGGAAAGAACTGAAGTGCATGAAGGTGGCAGAGGTCAGGGTTAGAAGAAAGTGCAACGAGGCAGGGGGTGAAGATGTAGGGGGCCTGCATCACCCCCTCTGGGATGCCAAATGGAAGAGTCCCAGTTTGTCCTTAAATATTCATGCGTAGTGTGAGTTGCAGGCCTCTCCTAATGCTCGCTAGTGGCCCTAGGAGACCAGGCCCTCTATGGGTGAGTATACACTTCATTTCAAATTACAGCCTATCGTTGAGACAAACACTTATAGATGGTTGTTTTATAGTCATGCCATCCTGTGCTGATGAACTTTAGCGTCAATGAATTCTGGGCTGTTACAAGGAGGTGCCGTTTATTAGCTAAAAATGAAGTGTGGGTTGTTGGTGATCAGTGTGCATATGACCAATCAACCAAATAACCAACTAATACAACATTTGTAATTTGAGTTTGAAAAAGAGAATTTTTCTTAATTAATTTAATTGAAAACACACACACACACATTGCCCTCTTCAGATTTTTTAATAGCGACCAGCATTTCTATATATATTTTCTATATATATTTCCCTCAGTGGAGAAGCATCTCCATTCTCCAAAGGTTAAGTGTCACTCTGGGCTACCTCCTCCTCACAGTCCTTTGCCTTAATGACAGCAGTAATTGAGATGAGATAGAGAGAACTCATCACCCCGTGACTCCAACTGCATCCTCACCAGGGCCCTAAAAGCCCCTTTGTGCTCCACAAGGGAGGGGTGTGAGATGGAGCTGAGAGGGAGGGACCAAAGGGACTGTCTACTTTGTGCTTTACGCCTAGAAGTAGAGAGTGTTTGTCATCACCATGAATCATTCAAAATACTCAACAGAGCCATACAACATCCATCTCGTCCCCATAATTCAAGGCCATCAATTTGTTTCGTCTATTAGCGATGCTTACACGCGGCCGTGCCCCATGCAAACACACACACGCACACACACACAAATCCTCGTGTCCAATAGCAGTAATCAATCCCATTACCAATAGAGTCACAGGAGTCAGCGCAGGGCACGGCCCCCTCTCCATCCTCCAAAGCCACAGTCAGGTCCAGAGGTGAAGGTCAAGTTTCCAGAGTGACTGGCCCAGCTGCAGCTCGACCACAGAGCAGAAGGCTCAACCCCGTGCTCCGTCTGTTTGCGCTGACCTGAGCTTTTGTCAGGGGCCGCGCACCCCCAGATTGTGAATGGTCCCTCCTCGTGGCCCTTGTGGCCGTGGTCAGCGATGACCGAGCTGTTGGAGAGAGAGGGGGGGGGTCACTGCACAACAAAGACCTCTGCTGTTAGCTGCAGCGAGTGGGTTGGTCAGGGTTGGTAGGAGGGCAGGGTGAAGGCTGATGATATTGATTAGTTATCTTCCAACTGGAAAACATATCAGACTTCTGTGGTACAGCCCGAGGCCTTTTTATATCTGGCCAATGATCGATCAGTTCGATTGTTACTTGCTTTCGTAACTCTTGAGATTGACAAATGGATGTTGTGAGCTTCAACTTTGCCTGATATTCATTTGCATTCGTCATAATATTCGAATAGATCACATTATTTCTTTAAACGCAAACTAATTAGGATGAAAGCATTCCACAGTTCTGTGCTAGTTGTTCTTTTGTCCAAGCACTGTGATCCATGCTGTCTGTATTATTGTTGTGTCGCCATGGCGGTGTCTGTGTTTGTGCACAGACAAATTCCTGTGAACACAGTAACAATGACTCATGGTATAAACTTCATACTTACGACACTGGTTTCCTGTGAAGACAAGTACAGCATGTTGATGTAGAAATATTTATCAAACAAAGCATTCATTTAGGTAGTTAATGAGCTAATTCACGTAGCTAGCAACAATTTGTATTAGTAAGATGTGGTGCTTTATCAGCATCTATAGTGGAAGTTAGTTTAAAGCGAATTTAGTGTTTTTGAGTTATCACATACAACAGCTTGTATCAATATAAATGTTTTTCTAATGGCTGAAAATCTTAAAATGCAGCTTCGATGTTACGTTACGTTGTATGGGAATGACCCAAGTGCATATAGCGCACGGTGTGTGGGAGGGGCGTGGGAGTTCAGGGAGCCTGCAAAGTAGTGCTGGCCGATATGGAGGAAATCAAATATCATACTTTTGACCAAATACCTCAATATCGCTATTGCAACAACATTGTAGAGTTGTCCATTAGTGCTTTCACAAAATATTTACACAATAAATTTGTTGGTAAACAATCATCTGTAATGTGAATATAATGGCTAAAGTGGCTAAAAGCAAATAATAATAATAATCAAATTTTCAAAAATCGATATATTGCCCAGCCGTGCTGCAAAATAAAAATATTATTCATAAATAATATAATGGTTACCATATACTGTGATCACATTGGCCCATTTCAATCCTAGGTCTATATGTATGTGTGTATATACAGTATATATATATTACAATCATTACAAATGGTCAGTATATATGTTACATTAAAGCTATAGCTTGCGACTAACCAACTGCAGGGATCCTACACCTGTAGATATAAAGGAATCGGCCTCACTCGTAAAACTCACAACATATGGAGGAGTGAAAAAGTGTTTGACAATTACCCCCCTTCTATGAGTCTTAGTCATTTTTCTTCCCCTGCACTGCTACGTATGGATGTATTCAATCAGGAGCCATTCCCACTGAAACATGCTCTTACACAGCAAGAGAGTAAACCTTTATGTAACCGCCAGTCGAGTGGGGAGTTCATTTGATGGAGAGCCCTGCTTGATTTGTTTGTGGCTCCAAAGAGGCTTACGACACGCAAGCTGCCCCTGTTCTGCTCTGATAAATGGTTCTGGTGAGAGGGAGGAAGGAGAAAAAGCGTGTGTGAGACCTTGCCAAAGACTTTGGGGTTTTTCACAGCTTAACTATATTAAGAGACAATCCCCCGCAGACACACACACACTCGCACACACGGTACATGTTCAGCTATTAACAATGAATACACACACACAGATGGACTTTGAGGCATGTGTGAATGTCTATGAACATTTTTACAGGCACATTTCTCACACACACACACACACACTGGGTGGTATTCATTGAAGTAAAACAGTGTGTTGATGAGGTGGGAAGCTTTTCTGTTCAGGACTCAAAGTAAAAGTATGGCTCCCCATACTTCCACTCACTCTCCATCATCCTGCAGTGTGTGTCATGTGTTTGCTTAGTGACGCGACGCTGCTGTGTTTTTGTCTTCAGCAGGGCTGTAATTGAACGTTACCTGTCCCACCCAGCAGGTCCCCGGCAAAACACTGCCACAGCCGATTAGCTCACACTGTAGCTATGCTAATGGTCCGTGAACACACAGGGGCCCACGTGGAATGTCTGTTCATGACAATGTGTGTGTGTGTGTGTGTGTGTGTGTGTGTGTGTGTGGCTCCTTTACATCTGCCTGCCTCTTTGTCTCTGTGACTATTATGTGTAATGAGTGAGTATTACTATAGCGACCAGCTGCTGACAGGCCACACAGAACGGAACACAGTGGTCACGCAGTTGTCCCAGTGACTCCCCCCCCCCCCCCCCACGCTCTCCCCACAACACACACAGTCCTCATGTCAAGACTGGGCAGAGAGTGTGCCACTGGAACACACAGATTTGCTCCGGCTGATGGCAAACCACAGCAGTGGAGCCTGTGGTGGCCTGCATTTCCTTTAATATCCTGGCTAATGTACAGAGAGAAGCCAGGGCCTCTGGAAAGCCACCCGATCCCAGCCAGGCTTCCTAACCTACAGCCACAACAGTCTTATGTAATGTTTTGATCGGTGCAGTAGGCTAGGTTTAGTGTGGGAGATGTTAATGGGACCTAAATCTGAACATGGCAGTGTCTTGGCATTCACAGTCTAATTTAAGTTTTACTATACTGTGAGTTTGACACATGCAAAGCTTTTACTTTTGACAAACAAAAATGTAAAGTAAGTGGTCGTATTGGCCTGACAACCAACCAGCCAAGATATAGTTCAGCATAAATTCAACCCTCCATAAACGACGAATTGTCGGGTTCATGCTTCGGTTTTTGAACAAATTAAACAAACAAAATCGAATGTGTTAGATATTGAGCTTTAGACGTGCTCGTAGTCTCCGGTGACAACACTTCCCGGTTTGTCCGGGATTGTCCCGTTTTCAAGCTAGTTGTCCCGAATCCCAACAAATATCCGTAGATAGAGAATATTTTGAGAGATGTCGGAATGAAGCGGTGGTGGGGGTGCATTGTGGCCTCGACTGCGCAAATTAAGCATGGCTTCATGCGCGGCCCATCATTTCAGGATTCACAGCAGCTGGAGAAACCGCATCTCCTCCCATGGAGCGGAGCCAGGGCCACTGCCAGACCCGAATAAGCATCATCTATTTTATACCACAAAAGAAAAAGAAGGAAAAAGAGATTGAAGGATAGAGCAAGAGAGGGGGGGGTCGGTTTAGAGGGCAGCAGTAAAAGAGAGGCTGTCTTCATGGGGGTTTGGGGCCGTGGAGCTGAGGAAGGAAACCACAGGAGGATTACAAGCGAAGGGCTCTGTGTTTGAGTTCAACTCTTCTTTCTCTCGGAAACCGTTATATAGACTTGCTGACCCTCTCTCCCTCAGTCAGAGCTTCCTGCCTCTGTCTACCATGAAGAACCCCCTCACCCGCTTCTAGCCAAATCCCACCTCTCAGCCGGACTGTGGCAGTCCATGAATTACTCCGCCGAGAGGTGTTGCTTCCGACTTACAGCTGGGTGGAACACTATTTTCCATATCCTTAGCTTAAAACTTTTAGGTTGGCTGTCACCAAGTCGCTGAGTAGGCACACCTGAGGATTGCCTGTCTGACAAGCTGGGACGTGGCATCTGCTCCTGGCACTTTGATGAATGGCAAATGAAACAAGAGTGGGAATGGGAGAAGAAGGCTCCCTCACCGGTGTCCTAACCTGCCGAACGCCGTGTTATTTCTCCCGTTCTGAAATTTCCTGTCGACCTCGGTCATGTGACACGGGTGGTTGAGGCCAGTCGTGATTGGGTGTTCCGGCCTCGTCTGGTCAGGTCTGGTTTTTCTCTTGGGAGGAGCTGTGCTTGGCCCGGCTTGCCGCTCCACTTGACTATCCTCGGAGGTTGGTGTTAACAATGGGTAAATGTTCCGGCTAGTGTGCTGTTGTGTCAACGCAGGATGATTGCACCCTGTCCAATGGTCATCCTTAGACCACAGCTATATGCAGTGTGTATATTGACTTTTCTTTTTGGACCCTATACTTTTCTTATTTGACAGTTTTCCTCCGGCCGTCCAGACCCGGTCCAGAAGTGGTTTTGAACTTCTTTTTTTCTATTGACATCTTTTCACTTTGAAAAGTTTTGAAAGCAATGTGCGTTCTAATCGATGCAGAATCATCAAGAACTGTCTTGTGCAGAGCACAGTGAGGTCCTCCCCACCTTCATTGTACAGTAGAAGCCCCAGCAGCCACTGCAGCTGCTGTGCATTTGCCGAAGCCTTTGTAATACAGCAGTTGTCATAGGATATAAAAGCAATTAACAGTGCGCTGTAGTTTCTGTCATATCCTGTTACTGCCTGCATATCGTGGTGAGGAGTCTTGCCATTTTCTATTTATTATTTACTATTTCTTTATAGTTTATCAGAGAGGAATGTGTCTTAACGGCGTGGCAGCAGTCCAGAGCGAATGTATCTGTCCGCTCTGTTGGTGCAACATCATATTTCTGCTCATCTCCTCTAATCTGGATAATGGTAAGAAGGCAGAGGAGGAACATCTGCAAAGAGCCTCCGTAATTATATCTGAAGATGTGGAGCAACAGAAGGGGGGAGGGGGTATAAAGGAATAAAATGAAGGGGGTGAACGGAGAGGGGGACAGAAAAAAAAATCTGACTGTGAAATGACTGCCAGATTTCTATTTGTGCGTCTTGAAAGACCCGTGTCTCTGCCGCTGCATATGGGATGTGGGATGAGAGCTCTGGCAAATCAAAGGCGCAGTGGATAAAGATCTCTGGAAGCCCATGCTAGTAAACAGGCCCATAAAAGCGGCTTGCGGGGTGGAGCGTCAAAGCAAAACTTGAACGTCTGCCCACCTCCAATAAAGCCCGAGCTTCTGCAGGCGTCGGTTCCAGCGCTGCGCACGGCGAGGCGCCCGGTGCTGCCGGTGGTTTGGACCGTCCTCATCGTATCATATCCTCTGATTAAGGCCTATCAGTCAGACAGAATCCTACTGCATCTCTTGATGGATTTTCCAACTTTTCCTTCAGTCTTTTTTCTTCTTTTCTCGTTTGCTCTCTTTTTCAGAACTTTTTCATCACCCTGCATGCCAACTCTTCTCCAATTTTCACCATTGCCTTTCAACCTATATTACACACATTTCCAACACTTTATTTCCACATCCATCCTGTCATTTTCTGCAATTATTAACCACCAGTTATCTTCAATCTAATCCACTCAACAATTATTTTTTCCAGCAAACCGGGCATGTCCTGCTGTAGCACTTGTAGCATTAGTGCTAGCAGTCCAAAACCCTGAGTCGGCAGGTCTGCTCTGGCTCTGCAGCTGCCTCGGTTTTTCGCCTCACTTTATCGCTGCCAACTGTCGTTGCACGCTGTGCTTTTTTTTTTTCTTTTTTTTTCCATCACGGATGTAAGTGTTTGTGACATCGTGGCTAGAGGGGGGGCTAAGGTGTTGAGGCCAAACTATTTCATTTGAAACAACTCAAACCCGGTAGCATTCCAATGTAGCCAACCCTCCTGCAGTTTGCTTGAGAAGGAGAAGAAAAAAATAGGAAATAGAAAAACATGACTGCGAGCTTTGCGGTAGAGGAGGCTTCATGCTGTGTGGCATTTGTGTGTTGTTGTTTTTCTTTTTTTTGGTGAGCAAAGTACTTCACACCACAGAAACACCCTTTAGCTTTAACAGTGATAACGATGCACTTATCGTTCACTGTGTATACAATTATATTTTTTAGTTATTAGGAATTGAACACACCCTGCAAATAAAGCAGTATAGAAAGGAGCCTGCTTTGGTCTCTTTTATTTGGGCAATCATACTGTACTGACGTTTGGAACTTACATCACACGTGATGCAAAATGTGGCAAATAGCTATTATATTCTTACTTAGGCACCGTTAATCATCCCCAGTGTCTGTGGCGAAAGCATCTCCCAACAAAGAGCGCTCTGTGTGAAGGCAGACGGTGCAGTGCCCTCCAGTGGTGCAGCGGCTAAAAGGGGCCCTTCAGAGCCACTCAGCTTTACGTGCATTCCTCCTCGGTCGTAGTCAAGGGCTCCTGGCTGACAAAGCCACACACAGCAGCCTTAAAAAGGAAAAAAAATCAGTTTCCACCACAGACTGTGGAATGTTTATCAGTGGTAAGCTCACTGCCCCTGGAAGCATATGGTGCGGTTTCACTGCTTCGGGTGCACAAGAGGTGAACTTAAAGAAAAGTCGTATGATTATAAGAGACAAAACGGATGGTTGAACATGTTTCTAGTAGTGCTGCTGTGTTGTCCATCTATTCATCTGTTAAAATCACTGACAAAATAGCAACAGCATTACTTTAAATACTTTACTGTTAACGCCTTCCTCTGAAATGACCTTCAAACACACGTGACTCGCAGGAACTCATGTGTGCACACACACACACACACAGATATACAGTATATATGCAGTGTACTTATGTGTACAGTATATGTCACAGCCAAGTTATCTACCAGTCACTAAGGCATTTGGTCATCACAACCAAACCCAGATCAGCATGACATGTTCCTCAACCTAGATCCTGATTGACGTAGACACTCCCTCCCTAAGCACGATGGGATAATCGTTGGCGCATTGTCTTTTTCCGCCACACCTGCCTTCATGAACATTTCTATCTTACAATTTGTAACCCACACGTCGGTGTTCTTATCGTGTCATTGTTGTACACATTGCATCTTGGCAGTGGTGGAAGTTCCATAAGTTCATTTACACTTGCAGTAAATACAGTTTTTAGGTACTTGTTCTTCACATGAGTTTTTCCCATTTGATGCTACTTTCTACTTCACTAGATTCCAAAGTGTTTAACTTTTTATTCCTCTGTATTTTGACAGCTACTTCCTGGTTGCTTTTCAGGTTAAGATTTGATCAAATTAGCTCCACCTCGGCCAACTGCAACATTAATGTACTGCTTACACGTTTATGAATCAAAATTAATAAACCAGCTAACATCGAAATAACGGGGGCCGTTCTGCATGATGAGTAATTTCACTTGTGAGGAACTTCTGTTGCAGAGGTGAATCTTATATGCGTGGGAATTTGACCTTTGTTTTCTATGAGCAATCACAGTAATGTTGTCAATGAATGTATCAGACAATGCACAGGAGGTTGAGTGGAATCCCTGCAGATGTGGTCTTGAAATATAATCCTGAGTCCTCTTTGTCCGAGCATTTTTGTCGAGTAAAAATGCAGTCGATTGTGAGAAGAGACCGAGACCTTAAGTCCAAGACCAATCTCGAGTACTAAAACACTGGTGATACTTTTATTAAGTAAAAGTATGGTGAGTACTATATGAATTTGTCCTCAACCACTGCAGCATGATACAGGTAGGGGTTGACATTATAACATGAACACGTCTACAGTAGCATACGGTCTACAATAGCCCAGCAGTTAATCTTATTTTTGTTGAGTTTATAATGTTGAGTGTTTGTTCATAATGTGTTGGATTGCATTATAAAGTACAGTATTACAGGTGTGATTGAGTCAGATCTCGATAAATGAAGGTTTTCACTCCCCAAAGCTATTTGTAAATGAAATTCGCTGGTGAAATTAGCCAATATTAGAAAAGACATAAATAACCCCCTATATTTATTAATGCCATAAACTCATCATACAAACACACAGGCTCCTTGTGTCTGTCAGAGCAAGGCCTCCAGTGCCCTCACTTTAATGACCCTCTCCCCAGTAGGCCTCGTTAACTTCGTTTCAGGACAAATTAGGAGGTGTTGCACATGTCAGAGGTCACTCTGCTGCTCTCATGCAGCTCTCGCAAATTCACAACACATGCTCACATCGTCTGTAACCCCCGAAAGGTGTTAACTCAAAGTTCACCACCTCATTTAAATCCCTGGTTACTTGCAGGGCTCAGCCTCGCCGAGTCACTGGCCAAACAGGGACAGTTTATTCGGAACTGAACAGACGGGAGGTTGAAGCATCGCTGGCTGAAGCCCCTGCTCTGTGACAAAAAGTTGTATTTGTAGCTCAGAGGCACATGTTGCTTTAAGCAATGTCGTATTAAAATAGTAGCCCTAACACAATAGTTTGAATATTGTAGCATTCAATGCATAGACCGCCCTTCTGGGTTTCAACTTTGCTAAGAGGAAAAGCCTTTTTGCTTTTGAATTTTATTGATTTGGTTCACATTGATGAATGATGCATTCAAATCTGCTGGTTCCAAACTTTTCCGATGCGAATCAAATCAAGCACTCAGTTGTTGTTTTACAGTGAAGATTATTCGTGAAATCCGAGCCCACCGGATAGGATTCATATAACACCCTCTCCTGCACTCTTTGGACCAAATACACTTGTTTATTTTGGTCTGTACCCCGTGATTTCTCGAGTGTAAGTGTGAATTACATGTCGCCGCCATTAAATATTAAACCCAATGGAGCATTAATAATTAACGGCATCACTTCTTATGCAACGGTGGCCGAGGAGCCGGCCCAGAAAGGCCCGTTGCATTAGGCTCTCCTTGAGGTTAGAGACTGTGGCCACCGTACCCACCCATTTCTTTTTAGCAGGATGATGGACGATCGCAGGAAGTTCGTAAAAGAAGATCTCCCCCACCAGAACGGCATCGTCTTGGGCAGGGAATGGCCAAGTGCTGAGTGGATGTAAGTGCTTCTTCAACCACAACTAAGTATGTTCTGTGGACCTGAGGACTCTCGAGCTGTGGGCAGGATGGGTATAATGATCGGTTTGGGGGAGAGAATGGTGTGTGTGCGTGTGTGTGTGTCTGTGTGTATGTGTGTGTGTGGACAGAGTGGTACAGCATAGGTTACCCACATGGCTCCCAAAGCCTGTAAGCTGTTCACTCTGCCCCCAAAAGTGGTGTTTGGGGTGGCTCCGGCATCTCAACGTGCTACCGCTTCAAAAGTTTATTCAATAAATGGACAGCCATAATTATTGTGACGATAAAAGCTCCAAACCACTGATGGAATTTGATGGTAAATAGGACTTCCCTGACATGGGCCCAGAGAGAAAAACGCCCTGCGTGTCATGCTAATAGGCTAGAAATAAAGCATCACAGTAAACACTGTGTTTATTGTCGAACATTGTGAGCTGCTTTAACTGTCCAATAGTGTGCATTACTTCTCTACAGTGTACTAAAGTGCAGGGAGCTGTAAAAGTCTCTCCCTATACAGTTCAACAGTCTCTCTCCAGCACACTCATCTCCCCCTGGCAGTAATCAATACAGCTTAATAATAACCTATAATCAGTCTCGTCACGTTGCGAGTGATGGTGACTGATAGGCCTCTGCTGTCCGCCTGGCGCTCCTGCTGACACTAATGCACCGACTGTCTATGAACGACTGTTTATTACTCAATAAGGACATTTGGAAATAGCCTGATCAATAATGAATGGTGCTCCCTTAACTCCAAGCCTGCATGCATGGAGGAGGCAGAGAAATAGCACGTAAACAACAAAGCATCTCGTCTAATGTGTCGACCCCGGTATGGGGAGTTTTACAACAGCGAGAGTGAAGAATGTCATCAAAAGGGTTGAACTTCTCCAGACAAAAAATTCAACGTTTGTTTGACTGGTCTGCATTTTTGATATCATAAACGAAAGCGCAATGTCTCCCTTTTGAAATGTAGTGGAGTGGAATAAGTACAGTAGCATCTGACTGAACCACGCTAAGTCACTATTCGCTGTAGAGAATAGTTGAAAGAGAGCGGCGAGCTCCTTAAAGCGACAGCAGCCATGTTGTGCTGTTTCACAAAGCCGTTCAAATGGCTCGATTCATTCAAACGTGACCACCGGTGATTAAGGTAACGGACATCGGACGCTGTGAAGCTCTAATTTTGTGGACTGAGGTGGCCTTCCCTCTCAATAGAGAGCCATTTCACATAGTCAACACACTTTGATTCTGGCCACTGAATGGTCCTTTTCAGCTGACACACTCTCTTTCAAACAGTAATGGCGACAGATATATAAAAGCAGCTCTTCAGGCTTTAGAAAATATTTTGGGAAGCCAAAATAGCCTGGCACTTATGAGAGAGCCAGCAGGAGAGAGAGAGAGACAGAGAATGGCACTTTTTTTTCGACTTAACTGGAACGGCGACAGGCAGTATGTTTGCTTGTTGAAATCTCATTGGAAGGAGAAGATGTTTATTTTTTTCCTTTCGGCCACAACTTAGAAACCCAAGGAGTCTGCTGTCGTCCTCGCCCCACTGGCTGATGCTTTAGGGTTAGTGTCTGCCTTCAGAGTCGTCGGTGCCGGGGCTGGTGGGTTGGCGGGGGGGGGGGACTCTAAATGCAGCTGAGGTTTCCCCAGGACCTCTTTGAGCATACCGAGGCCATCCTGTGCTGAGCCCCGGTCTTACACCAGAAGTAATCCCGGCTAGAGAGAGAGGAGACGCTCCTTCGTCTACCTGTCTCTGTCAAAATATTTGTTCTGCATTGATGGGGGCTTTGTGTGTGTTGAATGGGATGGTCAGTGGGACTTGCGGCGCTCCATGTGTGGGCACTGCCCAGGCTGCCTTGCCACCCTTTGCAACCACACACACTCACTCATCTCACCTTTGCAGGACGAGTGTATGTCCGTCCCTGTCCACACACACACACACACACACACACACAAACACACCAACACCAGAGTCAGACCACCCAAGGCAAGTGGGGAACCATGAGAGGGCCACTTTATGCTCCCAGACAGCCCAGTCCAACCACAGTGGCGCCCCTCTAACACCCATGCAGCCGCTATTACCCACAGAGCCTGTGTGTTTGTGCGTGCGTGTGTGTGTGTGCACGCACGCACTTGCATCTGTCAGTATATCCGCCTGCATCGACAAATGTGTGTGGACGAGGTAGTGACTCTTCTCTTCATATTCTTCCACCCGCAGGCTCCAGCACATTTAACTTTAATTTAGCCAAATGACTCTAGTGCAACATCAGATGCTTTGCGTTTGCCACCTGGCAAACCCTGACGTGTGAGCATCGAGTCCGGCCTCAGCCGTGACTCCGCCGCTTTCTCCAGCGCAGCCGATGTCCTTGCTAATGTTTATCGCGCTGGTGTGTGTTGACAGAAGCAGAATGGGAGGCTGGATTGGTCAAAGTGCTGACATTTATCCTGCGCGTTTGTGGCTGCGACGGTTTGGTCGGGACCTGGCATGTGACCGCCTCGGCTTTGTTCTATCTCTCTCTGTAGACCATCACCCAGCCGTGATGTAAATTGCCAGGGACAAATTAGCCACATGTGTTGAGTAATGGTTACAACAATTGATTGGGCACAGCCTGCCTTGGGGGAGTTTCCCTGTGTGTGTGTGAGTGGTTCTGTGATCGAGCATCATGCATGTGTGCCTGTAGTTTTATGAATGACTGTACTCGTGAATTAAGCTTGCGCATTTCAGCACATTTCAGCACGCCAGCGGGTGTTTGCACACTGCAACAGTTGCTTGTCTTCGTCTTCGCATTGATTCTTTGTCAGTGATCAACATTCAGCTGCTGACTTTTTTTTCCGGCTTGCTGTGATGATGAAGGAGGAGGAGACGTGAGGGAATTGCACCGACGAATCTGGAAAAGCATGAGTCATCTTCTGTGATGCTCTTCCAACCGAGCCTCCCACCACGCCACGCATGCCATGGCCACCGCTCCACCTTTGATTAATGACTTCTGCTATTGTCGGCCCTCATGCCTGTGATCTTCTCATAAAGTCTGTTTTTACGCCCAGAGAGCTGGTTGGACGAACTTCAGTCACTCATTGCCCGGATACCCTTCCATCTCAAACAGGGAGATGCTCAGCTCCTGTATGTATTTTAAACAAATGTAATAATAATAATTAATTTATGTATTATGATCTGATCTCTTAGCTCATTTAATTTGAATGTGTTTAGAAGCTGCTGCCGTCTGTGTTATGGAGAGTACAGTAACATGTTGATACATAACTAGTTAAAGGGAGCATTTTTACACATTAAGTTAAGTTTACCCACCATGAAGAGTAATTTATGGCTCTAAGGGAGCTTTGCAAAGTTTGAAAATAAGCTTTATCA
This sequence comes from Anarrhichthys ocellatus, assembly GCF_004355925.1. NCBI lineage: Eukaryota > Metazoa > Chordata > Actinopteri > Perciformes > Anarhichadidae > Anarrhichthys > Anarrhichthys ocellatus. The sequence continues at coordinate 144,949 of NW_022280037.1, read as the reverse complement.
AGTCATTTGCATCATGGGAAATGTAGTATCCAGGGTAATTGGAGTTTTACCCATATTAGGGACGAAAGGTCAGGATTTATCTGCCTTTACTGCTTCTATTATCTATTTCTGTTTCTTCTTCATAGAAGTGCAACACTGAATTGTATTGCTTTCAAATACACCATTGGTAAACATGGCTTCCACTGTAACACATTCTTGGAAGTTGGATTTATGCTAAATAATGTATTTCTTTTTTTTAAGTTGAGGCCAGAAAGTTGAATGCATTTGAAGAGGAGTATGGAAAAAGCTGGAAGTTGCGGCGGTATGTTAGGTTTCCAAGAGAACTACACTTTTGCTTTATTTTGTTGATTATGTAACACACTGTGATTTTGTTTTAGATTATGTTTTGCCACTCCAAACGTGATGAATGACATCCCGTGCGTTGTGTTTAAAAGTGGTCACCGATGGGAAAGATGAGAGACGAGGAACAGCAGAGGAAAAATAGAAAGTACAAACATTCTCAGAAACACTGTTGCCAATTGCACCCGACACGCCAGGAGGATGATGAAACCACCGGTGTGAGCTGTCCAGTCGGAGACAGAGCCACCTATTTATTTTTCTTTCCTTCCTTCTGATTGGCCGGCGGAGGTGTGTGGCCAGTGAGAGGGTCGAGCTTCCCCTCCAGAGCCTGATGACAGATCCAAAGGATAGTTCCCTATCCCTCTTGTTACAAATAACTTCCTCTGACATGTTTGGGCACGCTGACAATGTTTTGAGTGAAAACAGCTTTCAGGGTTGGATGGGATACAGGCTTTCAACCCCTAGGGTGGGCTACTTCTTCAACTGCTGCTTTATCCCTCTGAAGAGAGAAAGCAAGAGGGAGCAGAGGGAGAGAAAGAGAGGCAGGCAAGGCTGGGATTAAGGACTGCTCAAGACAGTGAAGCACAATGAGTTGGCTTTACAGTGCTTGTTTTTCTCTGTCAGTGCTTTGCAGACAGCAGCAGGAGGGAGGGGACAAGCCGGAGCAGAGGTGTGTCATTGTTGACACAGACAGAGAAGAATGCCTGGACAGTTTTCCTCTGCTGCTGCTGTGACTGGATCCACTTCTGTGGTCTGGGCTGTGTGTTCAGAAGCAGTTCCAGGTCGTTGCATGTGATCTGTGTCGTGGGCACAGACAGGCTTTGTGTCTGCTCTCTGTCCTCTGGGTCGGAAATCACTGAGCAGAACACGTTCTGCTGCTTTGTATGTACCACCAAGCCTTTGTTTTGAGTCAGTGCAGGCATACCGGCATTGTTGTTGCTTCTTTTTAAAAAAAATCTTTTTCTAATAGACCATTTTCTAAACCCCTGCACCCCCAAACAGCAACGTTCTAATCATAGTTTAGCAACCGCAACAATATTACCAAACAAGCTGTCATTTTATGATCAAAGACACGGATACAAAATTATGTAAACTATTTGTGACCACTCAAAAATATTATTTACTATTTTTTGATTTGAGAAAATATTTGATTTACATGAGTTGTATACATGAGTTTGATTTACATGAGTTGTATTCAATCGTTCACGATAACTTAGGATAGTTATCTTGACATCATCATCATCATTGACATGGGATTTTGTGTGTTTGCCAAACACATCGGTCCTCATCCTAAAAGTTCTTTCTCCTATGATGTTAAAAGTACACCTTACTTTTTGGAAATACCCTGTTTGGGTAACAGAGTTATGTTAGCTTGAAATATTAGACTGATGATAATGACCTTGTTTTCATACTTAATACAGGACACAACAGTGTTTTTCTTTATTTCCATTGATCATCAACTGGTGAGGATGCTGATGCTCTGGGACATGTTAGGTTTAGCCTCAGTCTTTTAGCATGAAATCATACATATAGCCACCAAGTGCCTATTTAAGACCCCTTTTATAAGATTCTCATTTTAAAATGAGTCAGCTGGAAACATTAAAAAGGCTACACAGCAATTTTCAACCAACATTAGCTTAATTAGCTAGCTACAGCTGATGACATCTGCTAATACAGTCATCCTTTTAGATGGTAACGTTTGACAGTAACCAAGGGGGGTGGGGCTCAGTCCGTTCTTTGTACCCGTCTCTCTTCCACTTTTTCCTTCTCTTTTTATCAGCTGTCCTATGGGGCAAGTCTCCCTGATCAGGCCCATCGGAACAATGGTATGTTCTCCTCAATTGCCTAATCAGAGGAGATGGTGAAATCAATGAGGTGCATGGATCCTAACAGGAATCTGAAATGAACACCAGCCCGGAGGATCAATGTGTGTCTTGGCCTCTCTGTGTGCATGTGCGAATGTGAGGAGCTGAAGAGGTTCGACCTTCGCTAGGACAGCAACGTTTTAAGCCTGGGCTGTATTGGATCACTTTTGGGAAATGATAGATGGGGAGGAAGGGGAGGACAGGGTGTTAATTAGAGGTCAAAAGTCTGCAGAAGGAGTCAACCACCACAAGCCACTTCACTTAAATCAGAGCACAATCTTTTGAGGCCAAATCAATCTATCTATTGTCCGAAAGGACAACTGATCCTGTACGATCAATCATAGCCGTCCGTGATGGAAGTGGGAGTTGAATTGAATGCACATTGATTTAGTCTACGGCAATTGTATTGGAAACCAAAGGCAATAAAAAACAACATTGTGATGGCGGCGGCAGAGGAGGAGCTGACAGATAAGATAAGCAAAGGACCAAAAAGAAAACCACATTGATGAGAGGTGAAGAGAAGAGAGGCTCGTCACCATCTGGTCCCCATCACCTCTGCCATGACTCTTGTGATGTTACTGAGAGAGGAGATGGTACCAATTAGAAACCAGACTGAAGACGACTCAGGGAGATGTGAGCTCATTCCCAGGTCTGTTTCTGTCACTGGGTCAGAGGCTTAGGAGGATGGCAACTTTTGCCGCCAAGGCCAATAAGATAACACGTCGTTTTCCCAACAGGGTACTTCCAGTTTATAGTTATGGCGGCTGATATTTCCACACACGAAAGTATTGATCCTATAATTGTCCTAAGAGAAGGGGTGCAAAGCAAATTGCGTGATCGGTATTCAGCTTTGTAGATAATGGCAGTCTGGCTGGGGAAAATCTGCCACATTTTAAAGCTCCTCTGTCGGGAGCGAGACGAGCAGCGCCGGCTCTCCTCTTATTTCTTTATCAGAACAGGAGACGGCTCAAGCGCTTTCCCAGAATCTGTCAGGGCACGGCGAGCACAGCGCTTCATCCATCACCGGAGCCAGCTCCACAGGCTTTTCATTTTACTGTGGAGGCCCACTTCAGAGGCCAGGCCCATTAAGTTTTCACATTCGTGTCCCAACGCCTGTCATTTGGCTCACATCAACCGAAGCGCTCTTTCGCTCTTGCTGTCTCTCTCTCTCTCTCTCCGTTTTCCTCTCGTCCCATTTATCTTTATTTATCGGCCTCTCCCTCTTTGCCCCCCCCCACCGTCGCTTCATCACTTTTCTCACTTCTAATGAGGAGTGAACTCTTTTTGAAAATGATGATGGGATCCCGGGGTCAAAGCTGCAAATGAAACGCACGTTTCGAGGCTCACCCAAAACGAAGCGAGAGAGAGGATGTGCAGGACTTCCATGAAAAACTGCTCCACGGTGTGAGTATTAGTTCCCAGTTATCCCACATAAACAGAACATTGTACTGTAATTGCTGGTTTAACAAAACAATCAGCCTTAATCCTCAAGTCGTGTGCATACCAAACAAAGAGGGAGAACAGCGCTGGTCTTCCCCTGCACTCACAAGCAGTAAATTTCTGGATCTGCTGAACGGCTGAATGGACCATCTAAACACTATCAGATTCCAGATACCCTATTTCCCCTTCAAAAAAGGCATGTTGAGCAGCGTGTGTCGTGCTGGAGGGCCAGATCACAGTCTAACATTGTTGACAGTCAGATTTAGTCTTGGAACAGACCTGATGCCTCAATCTCTTTTCCCCCCCTTCATCTTCTCTGGCCGTTTCAAAAGTGGTTCTGGTCTCACTGCCAATCATTCCGCAAACATTTTCCCTAATAGGAATCCGATGACTCAAGGCAATTTAGCCATCATTTTGGCGCTGCTTAAAATTGTTTTGCGAGGCCACAAATCTGGCATGGTGACATTTGGTCTGAAAGGAGGCGCAATGGCGTCTCTGAACTGTCCTTGTTGTGGGTCTGTACTGTAGCGATGTAGTGATGCAACACTGAACACTAAAAATGCTCTCTTCCAGCTTAGTGTCTGTCCCGCAGGCCGCAGCGTGGTACATAACTTACATTAAGTATGCTTCATTTAAAGTAAGATTATGTAACGTTTGAATAAAGAAAGAGCACATTTGCTCTCGTACAAATTAAAAGTTGAAATCAGAGGCTGACAAGATTTCCATAGCTCAATTAGATTCATTGGTTTTACAGACACAGCCTTACTTATTGGCTTATCAGCAGCTAAACTTGGCTAACTTTAGATAGATAATGCTTTGTAACTGTGATTATTGAGTCAGTCTGATGACTCGATGAATCATGAGAAATTTGCGAGGAAATTAGTCAAAAACCATAATCAGGTTATTAAAGGTACCCTTTGTTTAAAATTCAGCGTTTCTTAACAAACCTTGGCCTGAAAATATAATAAATGCATTTACTTCCTCATAAAACATTTGCAGCGCTGTTTTTTTTATTTATAATTTGAAACCAGCATTGTACAACCATAAATAATTATTTCTCTAACTTCCGTTATGCTTAAAACCAGTAGCTTTTAAACCAAAGTAGGTGTAATACAGTAGAAATAAAAACATACATTCTCAGTTCATTTGAGAACGTGTCTCTAAGAGGGTGAGATTTACTTCCCTGCAGCCCTTCGTTGCAAAACACGGAGTAAATCCCATGTAGTATTTCTGTAGTAGGTGTTCTGATTGTAACCACAGCTCCCAACTCATTAGACATGAACAGACATGACCGGGGGTTGGGTTCTGCCATCTCATTTGCATGATTTCATTGTTGATGTGCCAAGCAGTAATTTTGTGGCATTCCGCATCAGACTGCCAGTGAGGCAGCATTTAAACATGCTGAACATTCCTGTGTGTTGTGATTGTGGTACAGTGTGTTCTCACACGTTTCATGGGGCAGTGTTCGAGGCGCGTACATGCCCTCTGTGTGTCAACACTCGACAGTTAGGGTCCAAAGAGAGAGTATTGATTATGGGTCAGCGGTCTGCAGGCGGTTTATTTACTCTCCTCCGCGGCTCGCAATTTGAAGGGAGGAGCTGACAAATCCTCCTGAACAGCCTCTTTGTTGATTTTTGACCTTTTCTCCTCTCTTATCCCTCTCGAACCGCCATCCAGGAAGGAAGCAGTTGTTGTGAAACACTCGGCCGGTTTCCTCTGTACATCATCTGTCAGCTCTGACAGAAAAACAAAAACAGAAGTGGTTTTGGACATTGTTCTATCTATCCAGCACTGTGTTTGGGTTATCTTGCAAAGCACCAAACATTTAGTTTGAAGTCTTTTTGCATTTGTGCAGCACTTTAGTGCAAACCCCACTTTTATTTAATCTCTGCATTTTGACTCGTTTCCCTCTCTCTCTCTCTCTCTCTCTCTCTCTCAGCTCTTTAAGGTGTTTACGTAATGAACATATTGAATTTGTTACTGGGCCCAAGTCTTATTTCCACATCGCTCTGGGTAAATAAAAGGATAGACCCTATATTAAAACATATTTTTTAAATTATATGATAATTAAACCAATTAGAAGTTGTTTATGGGCCCGTGCTTGGGTTATGGCCACTTTGGGCATACCATTGAACAATGTGGATCTTGTTTGGCTTACGTTTGAAGCGGTTAGGCTGTTTGGAGGGTCCTGTTAACTGAGACTTTTAAATAGCTGCTTTTTGAAGCCCTGTCGTTCGCTCCCCACTCAGCCCAATCCGCGGGCTCCTGGAAGCCCGAGGGGAACATTATCAAATTTAACACAAAAACACAAATTCAGTTTTATATTTTTTCAACCATATCCCCTCTACCAACCTGCCCCCAATATAAAGACTCTGGTCCTTTTTTCTATTAGAGCTCTACAATATTTCAACGTCTTAGTCTTTACCAGCAAGTGTTGATCACACCACATTTAAAGTTACATGGAAAGGTCAAATCTGAACTGTATTTACATCTTCTTTCATAAGCTACTTTATGCCCACATCTTTCACCTACATTCACATAATTTTTGCTGTTACAACATAAAAATTCATAGCAAACTTCTTTTATTTTCATTGTTTTGTCACCTCAGCTTTTAAAAGATCAGATTTAATTTTGAGAATGTCATGACACCCGATGTCTCGATGCAAGGAGTTGAGCGAAGACGAGCGAGAAACCGCGCATCAGTGCCTCTCCTCCCGTACATTTCAGAGAAGGCTTTCACAAACCACTGGTAAAAATGTTTGTCTCAAGTTAATGGTCCTCTCCTCACACTTGAGACCAAACAGAACAAACAAAAAGCACTTATGTCAAACAGCATCCTTCATTACATAGGAAAGGGAATGTTTTATTAACTCTAAATAAGCCCCACACCTATCGTAAACACCTATATTACTGTAATGCTATCAATAAATGAGTGAGAGGAAGCCTTTCAGCCTGATAAACAGCAAACAACTCTCCATTTGCCTCTGACTAAAATGATTTAATGGCCAGATTGAATCAGTGAAATTAAGTTGTTGTTTCAGTCCCAATGTATAAGCAGCCTAGCCTGAGCCAATGGGAACTAACTTCAGATAACTTCTGAATATTTGCCCCAAACAAATCCAAACATAGCAGAAATAACATGAACAAAATGGAGTAAAAGGTTTTTAGACAAGAATATAACTGAAGAAATCAATAAATGTGATTAAAAAGAAGCCTTTTCCACACACGGACCCTGGACATACATGGCTCACATCTCATTATCATATCAGAATTAGGAAAATTAACTAATGTGGTATGCAAAAATTGGAAATAGATACTTGATTAAATGTGTGCCCTGACCCAAGAAATAGGAAAAGTAAAAAGTTTCCATTAAATAAATACATTTTTGATTTATTTTATCAAATTATTTTATATTATTATCACTTTTTTAACTAACTGATTGGAAGTTAAAGGAAAAGTATAGAGCTTTATATTTCTCATTATGTTGTGTTACAGTATCGTTTATTGATGCATTTAATAATTGTTGTCTGACAAACTTTTTTTTCGGCTCCTCAGACATTGGGCTGAGACGTGGGGCCTGTTTTTATGGAGCTCAGGTTTAATCAACACTCTTCCTCCGCGTCCATAAATCTTTCCACCGCCTCTAATATTGTCGAGTGTGGAGAGACGCAGCATCGCTGCAGCATCATGCCGAACGATAAGGCCTTGTTTACTTTTGAATATCAGACAACTCGGTTCATGCCCCTAAAGAACCCACATGACTTCATGTGTGGGAGGACTCCCAGGCCTGCACTCATACCTCTGGTTAACCATTATCTTACATCAGGATTAGCATGCTAGGCCGCAACCCAGATCAGGCCCTGAATGGGCGGATCGCCGTTAGCTGTGGCAGCGGCACTGCTAGTCCTACTCGGGGTATTTTTAACTGTCAGCACTAAATGCCTCATTCAGCCCCGGCATACCCCCGCCCGCCCCCCCTGCCCCCACCTCGTAACCTCAGCCAGAATACCTTCACTTCTGTTTACACACCACCACAGGCTGGCTTGCCAGCTGTTTACACACTCAGACACGCGCACACACACACACACGCACGCACACACGCGCGCCCTTACACATACTTAAAAAACACAAATATGCAGCATGCTTTCTCTGCTGCACACACACACACACACACACACACACACGCAGACAAACACTCAAACACAGAACACATCTATATAAACTCAGTCTCCATGAAAACGTATTCATATTTGCAAACAGACACGCAAACAGACTCCTCCACTCGTACTGTACACACATCATGTGATTTGGCCCGGGCCTGTCCCGTCTGTTGGCGAGTTGGAGGAACGGAATGTGTAAGAAACGGTTGCCCACACATGGAGCAGCCACCCCAAACGCTGGAGCTGGCATCACACACAGTGGGGAAGTGTACGGCGCAAACGGCGAGCGAGGAATGCAGACAAAGAACTTGTCTTCATCAAACAGTGCCGCCGCAATTAAACACGCTCTTCTCTCACCTTTCCATCTCGCTCTCCCTATCATCAGATCAGGGAGATAATGGGTGGCACTATGCGACGAGACGATGGTTATCTGCAGGGAGAGCCAGCCTGAGGCCAATCAATTATTTTCGATGTGACAGCTTTATGACTTCTAATGACTTTCTCCCACGCCACCACCAACGCTGGTTATTCAATGGCAGCCACAAGAAGTTTTTCTCTCCGGGCTGAAATCGTCAGGCGCTTTCTGAAGTTGTGCTCTTGTGGCTAAAGAGCTTTTTCTTGGGCGTGGATGAGATCTGAAGTCGTCTCCTAGTAGACAGCCATTGTTTTTCCACACCTACCGGTCAGTTTCAACTTTGCATCGCCCCGTGTGCACAGCCGTCCCCTGGGCCCCGGCGCTTCTTCCCCTCTGTTAGCCCCTGAGTCTGTTCAGCGCTAATGAATGAACGAGGGGAGTCGTGGCTGAGCCTCTCTGTATTTTTAGGGCTGTGTGCCTGTGGTCTGTGTGGCCTGTCCCATTCAGAGGAGCCATGGGGGGATATTTTTGGCCACGGGCTGAGTTGAGTCCAGGCCCACACAGAATCGCTGACAGATGCAGGCAAGGAGGAAAGAGGGATGTTTTCCTATTGGGAGGAAACCAGGCCTGATTATGGAGGGGAGAGAGAAACCAAGAGAAAAGGCAGATGACTGTGTTTGTGGGTGTGTGTATGTGTGTGTGGGTAATTTTCTCTGATTTACACACCCTTACTCTCTGTAGCCCACATATTTGAAAGGCTTTTAATTTGATATTTAGGTCTAATGACGACACACACACTAGGCCAAAGCAAGCATACACCACAGCATGTTCACATGCAAATTAAAACAAAATAGTGATAATTACAGCTATTGTTTTCCAGTTTCATATAGTTTTTTCCCTCCGCAGTTGGTTTAGTCCATATTAATGATATTAAAGATACCCAAAATTCTTATTTATACAGCTCTCCAGATGCTATTTCAGTTGGCTCACTGATTGGAGCGATTTGCATGCTCCATGTAATGTGGATACAGCTCTCAGGCTATGATTCCCCATATTAATATTTAATTGCCATCAAAGTGTGTTTTCAAAGTATAGGGTGACGCTCCGGTCTCTCGGCCCAGTCACGATAGAGCCGATTCCTGGAGCGTGGGTGAGGAGCGTGTTGTGGTTCCAAAGAGACGAGCTCTGGGTCACCTTATCCCTCCCTCCTCGCGCGCTGGCACCTGTAGCGCCTCTCCAGCAACAGTAAATCACGTGACCATTTCCTCGCGAAGACATCCTAATCCTCGTGCCGGATCCGTCCGGGTGCGAGCAGCTGCCTCGGCCCAAGACATGCTGAAACCCGAGGCGACGGCATTAAGAATTAAAAACGCCAGAAAGTGGTCCCTGTGCGCGCCTTGTTTTGTCATCAATGCTCCATTAGTGTCACTTTATTCCGCGCCTCCCCTCCTTCTCCCCCTCGCTGTGTTTGAGTCAATATCGGGAAAGCCGGCCCGTTTCTCCCCAAATGGTTACAATATACCTTCTTCACGCCTAAAGAGCTGACAAAGGTTATTAAGCTGATCTGTGTTCTGAGCGGTGGACAGGGCCCAGCAGATAAATCAGAGCCGCTACAGATATGTTATCTCAACTCGGGGGATTTGCTCAGAGAGAGAAAGTGTGAGGGGACGCGGGCCGGTACAAGTCCATTAGTTATAGTGAAGCAGCAAATTGAAACCATCTTCAAATCTAGAATAGGTCAAACACACATTGAGACTCCCTCTGAGTCATTCTTTCCTCTGTTGTTACCCTTTAATGTCTTGGTTTCAGAGCGGGATAGTGGACTTCCTGGACAGTGGCCTCGGTGTTTAGAGGGCTGTCCTCCAGCAGGAAGTCTCCCTGGATATAATACCTATGTGCGGCTCCAGCCAGTGGCCGTTGTGGTGATGTTGATACAGAAGCAGACCTGACACACAGCCGTTGTTTATGATGTGGCTAGCCCAGGTGGACGGGCCACGGCCACAAGCCAACCCGACCCCGAATCCACAGATCTATAGTCCTGACCAGAGCTGTTTTTAAGTCTTTTTTGGGGAAGACGAGCCAGTCAGCTCTGTCCCAACAAGTCTCAAGCAAAGTCCTAACTCCATTCAAGCAATTACAAGGCAAGTCTTATCACAGCTACAACATGGGTCCTTCAGGCATTAATGGATTTCAACATTTCCTTTTTAAGCTCTTAGTCAGTGGTTGAAATCAAGTCAAGTTTTACTGGAGGTTTTAAAGAGATAAAGAATATTCTACAAATATGAGCGATGAAAGAAGAGGTGAGATTTTTACAGACTTGATGTACCCTTTACTCTTACAGAGATTACTGGAAGGGCTCAATAAAGTATCCCGAGTATGGAGACTCCACTCTGATTCAAGTTTAGATGTAAATCCAGTATGTTGTTTGTGCATATTAAGATATATGAATTTACAATGAGAACATCTACTCTCTTTGTCTCACATTGTGCATGACAAAATAAGCAAAATGAAACCCTTCCATTCCCCAGGTTACGTTTCCTATTAATTTAATGAAAGGAGTTTATACTGTATGTAACTTATTAAGAAGTTTCCTGGAACCATCATTATATATTTCTAATATTGAAAATGGAGTAAAAGTGGTAAAGGCCTACTACTAGTTAATTTAACTTTCTAAGAAAAAGTCCACTAATTATATAATACTTGTGTTAAAATAAAAAGATTAGTAGAAGTTAGATTGAGTTGATAAGAGCAGTCAGGATGCTGGATTCATAATTGGGAAATGTGAGGCAGAGATCCATTGGGTGATCCATGTTGGTAAATAAAGTTTATTTAAAGGCACCTTTCTAGAGCGAGCATCCCAAGTTATTGACAAAAACAAGCAATTGATACAAAAATATCAATGACTGGCTCTGGATTAAACAAACAAGATGTAACATGTTAATTGGGGAATTTAAGAGGTGCTGGGAAGTATAAATGTGTTACTTTTGACAGAGCCAGGCTAGCTGTTACCAGTCCTTATGCTAAGCTAAGACAACCAGCTGCTAGCTGTAACTTAATCAACCAAATGTTTGTTTTTTATGTTGACTGAAATTAGCACATAATGCCAAAAAATGCCTTAAGACGTTACCATTTTCAAATAAACACATTTCTAAGCAGTTGCTAAGAAACTCAGGAAATACAGATGATTATCTATTTTTTAGAAAAGCTTTCAACAGAACATAAGAAAAACATTATATATATCAGTTTCTCCTCGTGATATATGAGGTTTGTGAAACCATATACGACAAACATCCAAAAACATTGTCAAAGCCTGACGGCTGCATGTACAGCGAATGCATTCAGTTGTAGTGATATGCACCTACACACACACACACACACACACACACACACAGAAACACAAAGGCAGTAACAGAACTCTCTGCTCCCTGGCCTTCGAGTCATCTCACTGCATCAATAAATACAGCAAAATAGCATTAGCAATAACTTCAACGATATGACCAGGCTCTAATATGATAGAATTAGTATCAGAGTTTTAACGTTTGGCCATTTAGGTGAAATTCTAAGCCGGGCAGGGAGTAATTTGGACACAGGGAAAATTGATTTTGACCATCAGCACTTTCTCATTTTCAAACAGCGCCTGCGGCTAAATGGGTTAGCCTGTTAAGCACATTACACAGGTAGCTTCTCCTTTCCTCCCCAATGATTATGTGTCCGCCTTGAGCAATTGATATTTCTTGCAAATAAGAAAATTATCATATTCCATGACTGGAAAGAGAAATTAGGGCCTGCTGTTATGGAGTGGAGTCTCAGGACTGAGAGAGGCAGACCGAGGTGCATTTTTCTCTTCTTTTTTCGTTTTTAAGGGTGGGGTGCATGTATCAAATGTCCCAAGCCATATTGGAATTGGGGGGCGCTGTCAGGCCTCATCAATAAAAATATACCGTGATAGGCTTTAAGTGGTGGAGGGGGGACAATGAGGGTTGGAGGGACGCCGGGAGGCAGAAAGAGCTGGGAACATATAGAGTAGGGTGTGTCATAAGAAAGCTGTAATTTCACCACCAAATGTGCATCGGTCTCATAAATCATAACTCAAGCAAAATATTTTTTTTTATTTTACTCCTGTGTCTGAATAAAGTATAAAAACAAAACAGCATTTCATCCAAATCGTCCGTAGTTTTTTTCATTATTTAATTGATATATTTACCTTGAATAAATAATTACAGCCATGTTGGCTTTATTTGACCTATCTTGTCAATGTAAGTAATGGTCAGTGGACACATTCACTCTGGGCAGTCAGGCACCAAAGAGGCCACGAGGCACCGGTTGCTAGCGATGAGGTGTGTGCCACAATGTGGGTTATTGAGCCTGCCAGTGGGGCCTTCCCCCCCCCCCCCACCACCGCTCCTGCCCTGTTGCCCGAGAGGATGTCTGCAGACTGTAGCTGGAGCCCCTGGCGGTCTAAGTGGAACCACATGGGGCAACCTGATAGTGGCGCTTGGCCTGAGGAGAAGTTAACCTGGGCAGTGCGGCAGGCGGCCCCGGGCCTGTGAGATGGATGGTCGCTGCCGCCGAGCTTGACCCATTTGTACACATCATCCTTGCACACATATATGCATGCAGGCCTCATGCATCCCTGCACAGGCACTTTCTCTCACTTGCCCCGATGTATACATCTCATCCATCTTACACCCTCTCAGGGGTTTCTGCGGCTGCGGTGCCCTCAGGAGTGGCCGACCGATAAGCAGCATTTACCGTAGGGCCAGTCGGTATGCGAACAACACCAAACACACTAATGGGAGGGGAGACAAAGCCACAGGCCACAGACATCCAGTAAACAGAAGACCACAGTCCACAACATGTATACTCTCTCCTCCATTTGACCATGCAGGTACATCTTCCCGAGTTGTGACTTCAGCAAGTCTTCTGTGTGTTACCACTTGCTGTGTGGCTAGGGTAACATGAGTGACTGTCTACAGTCGGCTTGTGTGTATCATCAAAGGGCCGGCTACTGAGGGATAACAGTGTCATTAGGTTGGACGTTGTCTTACGCCTCAGCCCTGTGAAGGATCTTTAATTGGCGGGTCAGTTGATAGGATACTCAGTCTCTCTCGGTCTCTCTCCCTCCACCGAAGCTCTCTGCAGCCATGTGCTTCCAGTTAAGTTGGCGCTCAGCCCCGAGCAGAGGTTAAGTGAAACTACCTGCTCCTCTGTGTCTGGCGATTATTTGCTTTGTCCGCGGCGCTGCCAGATCATAAAACACTTGCGTCCACTTTCCTCCCGCTCTCAAAGTCCCTGAGGTTCATTATTGTTACGCCTGGACGTGTTGCTGTACAAGGCTGCCTTTTTAATGTCACACTGTGACAGCCCACTGAGGGTTTCACTAACAACACGTACCACAGGCCAATATTTCAACAGCAAAACGCACTTCAAACCTTTTCCAAAAAGATTTCGCCCCCCTCCCTTCATTTACACAATATTGATGTTCATCAGTCTGGAAGTGATACAGTAAATAATGAAAAATGAGGTTTCTGCAGGCAAATGGGATGAGACATGAAAGCGGACTGCAGTGCTGGCTCTGGTTTCCTGTCTGAATGGCTGTTAATTAATGGAGCAGACGAAGGCCATAATTCTTCACCGGCCCAAGACTGCCACAGTGCCTCATGCTTACATTGTTTTAGTGTTGCATATGTTTTCATGTTGAAGAATTCATGTCTTGGAAACCCAAGCCCCTCTCTCTCTTTACCCCCCACACACTTGCAGAAAGAAAGAGCCCTATCTCTCTTCCCTCTGGAGCAGTCGATCCAGCAAAGATCAAACCTTTTTCACCCCCTATCAGTTTGGAAAGCCAGTCCATTCTAAGTGATTTCCAAAACCGCAGGTGATTCGTCTCTGTCCCTCCCCTTTGACTTCATTTGCAGGATTCTAAGATCAAAAGGGCATGCAGCTCCTCCAAGATGAGCTCTAATCGCTTGAACTCCGGCGCAGTCATTAAATACAGTAGTATGGATGTCTCTGCCCAAGTGCCAGCCGAAAACGGCCCGCTCTGAACTTCTACTCTCTTTAGCAGACGCCACTCATGGGGAAACATTGGCGCCTCCCATAGACTGTGATTAAAGTACATGGAAGAAATAAGATACAAGGAAATTGAAATGATTCGTTTTTATAGTAACCACGTCGACTGGCAAGGCCCCACCGCTTCAGCGCAGGAACGACTGAGCCAATAAAGCGATTGCATTCAACTGTAAACGAGGAGGCGAGGAAGGGGACAAGAGCGCATAGCGGAGTAAGACCAAAATTACATTGATTATGTATTCCAAACCATGGATTTCTCTCTGAAATATGGTCGGCTTTCAAACATGAAATGCAAACTTTAATTTCAGAAGTATAGTCAGAAATCCCCAAAACAATGTCTGGTTTCGATCACTGACGGTCACTAGCATCGCTCATGTTATTCCCACCAAAACACAACATCAAGTGTTTTTTGGAATGTGCAGATTTTAAACCTGCAGTGATTAATGTTTGGCCACCTGGAGGCGGCAGAAACACAACATTGTGACATTATTGCCTTTTAAGTTCGGAAACAGTTGCGTTTTTATACATCCAGAATAAACGGTGCTCCACTACGTTCACTAGCGAGTTGCTAACTTTGTCTGCCGTTTGGTGCTGGGCAGGTAGGGTAGAGTCGGTTGTTTGCGCTTTTTCTCTGGAAACATGACAGCAGTGAGAGTGAACAAAACACATAACTTGTGGGCTGGAAAACCAAAACAGAAAGACACTATACAATTCTAGTTGTAAAGTAGTTGAGGGAAACTACAGATCTTGATAATAATTCTCTATAAATTCATATTATGAGTGACCCCTTTCACAAACTCTAGGCCACATAATGATGCGATCCATTGTTTATCTAAGAATATTGATAACAGCTGCTTTAATGTTTGAATTGCTTCAGGGTAAAATTGAGCCTCAGCTTCATCTTTGATCTCAACTATAATTTAAAGATTGTACGTATCTTTGAACTGACTAAATTGGTTTATTTTTATTAGTTGAGGATGTAAAAAAGCTGAATTCCTCACCACCATAATGAATACACAGTCTGTCCCATTCCCACAATATAATGTACATCTTTTTATAGACTGAATTCATACATATCTTAGTTATGCTTTTCTGTCAGCTTCACTCGGCTGCATTTCTTACTCATTTTTGTATTTTTACACCTCATTCTCCCTCGTTGTGTCCTGAGGTGTGGGTGTAAAAGACCGCTGGGACAGTTAAGTCCCTCATGAGTGGAAGCATTTAGACCCAAACCTCCAAATGACGAGTGTCATCTTCTTCCCTCCCCATCCGGCCCGGAGCCTGTGAGTGGTGGATGGTTTGTCTCATACTCACCGCCGCCTCTGAGCTGGGGTTCCCCGCCGAGAACCCACATGCCGGAGCCGGAAGGGCTCGGATAATGAGATGCTACGGGGACAACAAATGCATCTGCCCCCGCTCTTAGTCACATTGCAAGTATGTGTGTGAAATTCCCAACCTCAAATACAGAATGCAGAATCAGAGTTTGGACAGTGACGCTGGTGACTGGCAAATTACAGACGTTGGTCTATAAAAAAAGTGGAGTATTTCATAGAATAATCTTTGCTAGTACACATGCAGCAGCTATTTAAAATTCGACTGAAACTATAAATACCTCACATTAGCAACAGTCTTTCGTTTACAATAAGCAGCGCAGGATTTATTATCAGTTAAATGTTGCGTGTCATTTTGAGTGGTACCAGGAAAGGAAATGAAACACAGCATCTAACATTTTAATGGGTCGTTAATGGCCTCTGTAATATTCCAAAACCAGAGCTGGGGGAGCCTCATGAACACTAACTGAGGGGAGGGGGGCAGTAATTAATCACATATGAATTAAAACCATCCAGTCAATTGACCAGCCCTCACACAACCACCGACCCCCACCCATCATCCCCCACTGCCTCGCTGCTGTTTGATCCCAGGCCTTTGTCCACCCACCAGCCTCCCAGTGCCCTCTTTCATCCCCCGCCCACCTGGCACGGGAAGAAAGGCTGCCTCTAAACACAGTGCAGAGTGGGCCGGGCCCGGCGGGCATCGTGCCATGCGTACATTTCCACATTCTCTCATCGCCTGTGCTGTGTTTCCTCTCCAGAAGCCATACATCAGCCACCGCTGGGCCTGCGCCTGTCCCTGCCCAGCTCCTTTCCGCCTCGCAACACGACTACAAAGCCAAGGGGTAAATGACAGGAGTGGAGACCATGTACAGCGTGACGGAAAGAGAACATGGGAGGGGGTAGGATATTTAACATGGAAGCATTAAAATGAGCACAAGTAGATATAAGGGCACAGTCAAACACTCTCTGGCGAATTGAAACATACAGCTGCATCAGTGGGTGTCTTGCTGTGTAACTGCGTGTGGGTGTGGATGTCGTGGCTGGTTGCCAAGTTGGAAGCTTCAGGGCTTCCTAGTAGGGCACAAATTGTCACATGCACCAGTGGCCAAACCCAAACCACCGTGACCAAGGGTGGAAGTGACATCATTCTCTCTGGCTTGGCAGACAGGGATGATGGCATTATAATAGCGATGGCGTCGCACTGGAGGAATGGGCCAAGAGTCGGTTAACCGCAGAGGAAAAGACATGGGGATGCAATGAATGACAAGAAAGGGAAGGGAGGATTTGTCTTGTTTATCAGGTGAAGGTTAATTGACCTCGTTTTTAGCCACACTTGCAGGGTGGGTCTAGGGATGGCGATGTCCGTCGGACTGCCAGACAGTTTGGTCCCGACTGAAATATCTGTTGAATGCATTGCCTTGAAATGTTGTGCAGACGTTATATCTAATGACTTTGGTTCGCCATGGAAATGTGGAAAAAAAATGTTATGCTCCCCTCAGGATGAATTAGCTTTTCATCTAGTGCCATCATCAGGTCAGAATTGTCACTTGTCCGTTATTTAAGTTTTGCATGTATTTAGTCATGCACCTGTGATATTCCCATTGGCCTCGGCTGAATTGTGTTCAGTGCTAATTAGCACAAGCAAGCACGCTAACATGCTAAGTACAATGGTGAACATAGTAAACGATATACCTGCTGAATATCAGCATGTTAGCGTGGTCATTGTGAGCATGTCAGCATGCTGGCATTAGCATTTAGCTGAAAGCCCCAATGCGCCGAAGAATATCTTCTCCACAAATATAAATATATAAGTATTACATGTGGCAGTACAAAAATGGTGTCCTACACTAACAAATAAAATGTATGAAAGTTTTATCAATCCAATATCCCGATTGATAATTGACTATGTAACTATTAGATTCGTACTGAGGTGCTACAGAGAAAATGTCTATCCAAATTAACCAGCTTATAGTTTTTTGTTAGCCCAATACAGTTTAAAATCAGAGGTGTCAAATGGCACTATTACAAACAGCTCTTTCAGGAGTTTGCTCTCAGCACACTGAAGCTCAGCGCTGGGGCTTTCAAACGAATGATACTCCCGAAGCATCCGGGCTGTGTGTTTATAAACAAGACTCAATATTATTGTGATGTCTGAGCTGAATTCGATAGATTCCTCCTCTGTCAGTTGTGCTTCCGCTGCAATACGATCCGAAATTACATTCAACAGCAACAGGAGACGGGCACGGCTCATTCTCTCTCTCGCTCTCTCTCTCTCTGCTGCAGCGCTGCCGCTCTAACTTCATCATAGGGGGGCTCGCGAGGGGCCATGGGAGTCTGAAAACACCCCGGTCCATTACTCAGAGTGAGAGGCTAACCTGGAGTTAGAGTGTCTTGGCTACCTCCATCAGAGTCCCATGTCTGGCGAGAAGCGTTCCCTCAGAGGCTTTTGGCTTTAATGGACTCTGCTAAACGCATTCTCTCTGTATATTACCTTTAGGATTGGCCATATCTGGTTTCTATACTCTGTTTACACATGGCTCAAGCTTGTTCTGCCTAATGCTCTCCTTTTCTTTCCTTTTCATCCCTCCATTTCTCCAAATACTCCTTTTTTTACTCCTCCTTTTACTCATTCCTGTGTTTTTCTTCTGTGTTTTGTCCCCCCCTCCCCTGCATGTACAAGGTTTAGAAAGGGACCCCCAGTCTGAATTTACGCTGAACATTTTTCGCAGCACTCCGCCTGCTCCTCTCTCCCAAGAGGGTCAGATTATAGCCCACGTTAGGGGAAACACCTCATTCATTCACACACATAACCCTACATCACTGCAGATTGTCCGGCCGAGACAGTTCATTGACTCTGGAACACCCGTCATTGTTTTCCCCGTCCCGTTCAGCGTGTGCGTCTGCTTTTAATGACTGCGAGTCACCCACAGACCCGGTATAAGTTGATGAGTCAAATAGTGCCAATACCACACTGGAAATTTTTACACTTTTACACAAATTTTTTCAGCTTGTTTCAGCACCAGTAATTGCTTTTGTCATTAATTGTATTTGGTTGTCATGGGTTTGGTTGCATGCCACAGCTCTGTCCTCTCTTTCCTCTTCTGCCTCTCGTTCTGATTCATCTCTTCTTTGTGCGCGCTAACCTTTCTTGTCGTCTCACACCTGGCATTTCTCGCCTGCCCACCAGCCATCACTATTGAGTTTCCTCGCCTTCGTATACAATGTGACAAAATTCATTTGTGCACAAATTAGGTGATGCTGGAAGCTTGCAGGTTCTGCAGCACAGCTAATTTGATAGCTTCCTCTGTTTTGGACGCAGCAAAGTTTGTTTTTTTTCTATATTTTTTCTTTTATTAGCCAAAACACGAACACCATAATGCGACACAAGACAACATCTTACAGAACATCTTTGTAGAACAGATATGAGAACAAGCAGAACAAACCTGCCCACGTTTGAGTAGCTAGCCATATAATAAGACCAACTAAGAAACATAAAGTACAAATAGGATGCCAACATAGCTGAAATATCCTCAGGGACCTTTGACCTTTGTCATAACCCTTTCTCTCTCCCTATGTGTCCTCTCTATCTCAAAAGCCAGAAGTGCTCAAATATTTTTTAAAGTACAAAAGTGACAGCTCATTTTACCAGTAGAAATTGTAGAAATATGTGCTTCCTGACATTTACTCATTTATATGAATGAATGAATTTCTTAGAAAATCCCCCTGATAATTATTACTCATTGCAATCAGTGATTCAAAAGAAGATATTCCTTTGAACTTTTCAGCAAATTCTGGACACGTCTTTGACTGACTCTTCCAATACTGGAGAACTATCGTTGATGTGCCAATAAAGCATGTCAATGTAAGTCCAGATCCTTGTTTGGATTACACTTCCAATACTAATCATCAGTGAGAGCCATTTTAAAGTTTAAGTAGTGTATGATATTATCCTATGAATGAATTTGTAGTGTGTTGTGTTCACCAAAGTTTAGCTCCACACGATTTACTCATCCATTGATAGCGGTGATTCCATGCAATGGATGAGTCTGGTTCTAGCTGTTGCCGATGTGACCTTGTTTGTTAGCCTGCCCTGGCTTTTAACCAAATAGCAGTTGTTCACCTGGTTTGTTCGCTGAATCACACTTATGGTACCAAAGCTTTAAACCAGCGTTCTATCAAAATATCCACAGTTCCATTTAGTATCTGTTCTGGACCTTTTCATATGATCTTCATCATGTTCATGGACAATAATAATTTCAAAGCACTTTATTAATGATATATACAGTAATAACTATCTTTATGTATGATTGAAAGATGATAGAATTAACTTTAAACCTCAATTTTAGATTTTATGGTTGCAAAAGATATTCACAAAAAAAGCTAACTACAAATGCTATAACTTGATATAATTATTACATTTTCTTACATTGCAAATCCAACTTTGACGTCATTTTTTTAAATATTTTTTTATTGAAAGACAAGAGACAATATTAGACAATACATAGGCATAACAACAAGAGGATGACAAGAACAGTGGGATAAAAGCTAGCAAACATCATATAGTCAGTGTGTGTGTGTGTGCGTGTGTGTGTGTGTGTGTGTGTGTGTGTGTGTGTGTGTGTGAGAATGTCCTTGAGCCTTTTGAGATGAAAGGAGAAAATAAAATAATAATAATAATTAAAAAACAAAGTATGTGTGCATATGGATGTTCATGTATGCATGTACGTGGGTTTCAATTGGTTGTCAGGCAAGAAAAACAACAAAACAAAAATCAATAATAGCAATAAATACATAAAAAAATAGATATATACTATACAAATTTTAATATTAATAGGATGGGTGATGTCACGTTTGCAGAAACATAGTGAGGGATGACCAGGTGGAGTGGTGTTCTGTTGTATTGTACGTATATGATGGACGAGGTTAGATTGTCCATTGAAATATATTCTATCATTAAGTTTCTCCAGTGTGTGATGTGTGTGTTATTTCTTGATTTCCAGTTCATGAGGATAGTTTTCTTGGCGATAGTTAGGGCCACGAGGAGTAATTTGCGATTTGTTTTACTCAGATTTATTGTTGAGATGTCTCCTAGTAAGCACAGTGAAGGGGACAATGGGACGAGGCAGCCCAGGAAGACAGACAGTGACTCAGTTATTTCTTTCCAAAAGTGATTAACTGGTGTGCAGTGCCAGGTGGTGTGAACATAGCTATCCGGGCTGTTTTGAGTGCAATGTGGACAGATACTGTATCTGACGTGAATCCCATTTTAAACATTTTTTGCCCAGTGTAATGAATTCTGTGAAGTATTTTATACTGTATTAGTTGTAAATTGGCATTTTTAGTCATGAAGTAGATGTTATTGCAGATTTGGTTCCAAAAATCAGCATCAGGAGTGATGGACAGGTCTGATTCCCATTTTCTTGATGGTATGGATGATGTTTTGTCAGACTGTGATATTACTCTACATATTTTTGAGATTAACTTTTTTGAGGAGGGGATATTAATTAATTCTGAGGTTGAGGGGGGTAGTTCTAGGTTAGTGGCCTTAGTGTTAAGTTTGGATTGAACGGATGATTTGAGTTGCAGATATTCCAAAAATTGGTTGCTCCTGATGCCGTACTTCTGAACCAAGTGGGGGAATGAAACCATGGTGTTATTATTGAAGATATGTTTCAGATGAGTGATGCCTTTAGCGGACCATGTGTGGAGATTAAGAGGTGTCTTGTGACTTAGAAAATCAAGATTGTTCCATATGGGAGTAAAATTTGAAGGTGCAAAAGTGATGTTATTGATTTTGTGGAATTTCCACCAGGCTGTCAGAGTTTCTGCTATTGTTAGTGTTTTGAAACAAGGATGGCGTTTGATAGATTGGCTTAAAAATGGTAGGTCAGAAATCTGAATGTCCTTGCAAACTGTCTGTTCTATATCTAACCATGTGTTGTCTGATTGGTTGGGGTGGATCCATTTAAGAATGTATTGAAGTTTATTTGCTCGAGAGTAGTGAAAACAATGTGGAGCTTCAAGTCCTCTTTGTGTTTTTGGTTTTTGTAGAGTGGCCAGTTTAATTCTTGGTGTTTTATTTTTCCAGTAGAATTGATTAATGATTGAGTCAAGTGATTTGAACCAGGAGTGAGTGGGTTGAGATGGTATCATTGTGAATAGCTAATTTATTTTAGGAAGTATTGTCATTTTAACTGTAGCTATTCTGCCCATGAGTGATAATGGTAGGTTCATCCAGCGTGATGGCACCTGTGCAAAAAGGGATAGGTAGTGTATGGGCTGCCCCATCCCAACTGTTACTATCTAATGGAAGGATGGATGATTTACTCCAGTTAATGGAGTAGTCGGAGATATTGGAGAATGATTCCATGACTTTAATAGTTTCCTGTAGTGATGAGTAGGGGTTTTGTAGGAAGAGCAATATATCATCTGCATAGAGACTAATCTTGTGATGGGTGTTGAGTGTTTGAATTCCCTTTATGTAGATATTCTGACGAATGGCTGCAGCTAACGGTTCAATGAAAATGGTGAAAAGTGAGGGAGAGAGTGGGCATCCTTGCCTAGTCCCCCTGTGCAGTGTGAAACTTTGTGAAGTTTGTCCATTGGAACAGTACAGTGGAAAATTTTGAATGACTAAATTGCAATTTTCTGCTAAAAAATAAAATAAGACGAATATAAAAGCACCCCTTTAAGCCCTAAGGAGTTCAGAGAATAAACCCTACTGACCACGAAGAAAGAGTTCATTTATCACCCAGCAGTTCAATGATGTTGTTGTTGTTGTTGACACTACTTTTAGATATATCTGGTCTTTTTCATCATCAGATTAGGAATTAGATCCATTGCTTTGAACTGGAGATAAAAGGAGCCACTGCAGTTTTCGCACTAAGTAAGTTCTCAGAGCACAAAATTGGGTGGGAATGGGATTCACTTTGTGTGTGTGTGTGTGTGTGTGTGTGTGTGTGCGTGCCAACAGGCATTTTGACACGTGTGTGTCTGTGTGAGGTTATTTGATCTGGCAACAGATTTTGCGTGTCAGGTCCGGACAGATAAGAAAGGCTGTCGGCTCTACACAGCTGCATGTCCGGAAGCTGTTGACTGGCCACGTCTTATCGCAGCCCTCTACAACAGCGCATTGTTTGGCCAAGTGAGAACTTCACTCTCTCATTAAGGTCGCTGGTTATGAGGATGGGAACACAGAAGCGGAAACCCATGATGCTTTTGGGCCATGCTCGGGGGGGAAGACACTCGGGTTGAACTTGCGTGTGGGCACGGTGGTGAGGAGATGTTTCGCAGCAGATATGGAGCCCAGTGCTTTCATCTGTGGTGACTGTTGATGTGGGATGCAGAGACACAATTTGCATAAGTTAGAATAAACTCATAAATAAAAATGTGGCCTTTTTACCTTTTTTCAATAGGATGGTCATTTTTGGTGAAATATCAGAGAAATGCTTCCCTCTTGTGGTAAATGAGAGTTTAAAGGCCTGCAGGAGAAAGTGGCTTCAGTCACTGCTCATCAGTTTACTTTCATACTATATCTCAGGATGAACATCTCACAAACACATCCTCTCTGATAGTCCCACTTGGCCCGTTTTACCGGAATCGCTCAGACTTTTTTTTTTTATTGCGAGTTTATATTGTTGTTGCACTTTAATTTTGATCAGTAATTATGATCATAAAGTTTGTGGATCAGTCTGAGTTCCTTTGGATGACAACACAGGAGACATCTGTGTGCCCGCAATGTACGGGCCGTGGAGCTGCTCTCCCTGTGGTTGCTGCTAGTGGAAAACCCATAATGGCCTTTAATTGGGACTTTAATTGTGTGTGGTGGAGCAAAAGCATTGACAACAAAACTGGTGGTATTTGAGTGCACACATGCGTCTTCTGTGTAAGTATATGTGTCGCTCACCGAATCCTCTTCCCCTCTGAGTGGCTTCCGTTGGAAATGAACTAGTAGCGTGTCAAATCATATACTTCACGATCTGTGTATTGTTAGCATTATTTTGCTAACAGGGGAAGATGGTATTTGTGTTGACACAAAGATGCTTGGTGTCAGGTGTTTTTACAAGGACTCCCGTCCAAATAGCTCTATGTTCACTCCATTCATCCATGCCCTATGGATGTGTCTTAAACAGCAGCAGCAGCAGCAAATCAATGGGGCACATTTTGACTGCAAGGGACAGCGGGTAGTGATGGACTGTGTGAGGAATGCCTCAGCTGGAAATTACCTTGATGACATATGACCCTGCGAGAGATCGCAATTCTTCACTTGGAGCATGTTTAGCCGCAGAAAGTATTTTGGCAACATCACAGACGGTTCCTCAGTATGTCTCATCATCGACCCATATGTTACGTTAACAAGCATGCTATCCGACATTGACTAGACAGCATTTGGATGAGAACAAAGGAGAGAATGGATGTAAGGGAAGAGTGGTATAAATGGTGTGGAGAAAAAGGTGGCAGGGCACGATTTTAACACAGAGAAGCGGCAAAAGAACAAGAGCAATGGTGCGGTGGGGAGGGGGAAGGAGAGAGATGAGGACGGGACGGGTTGCGCCTGTCATGATTATTCTGGCACCAGTAGGAACATTGGGACAGGACGGAAAACAAGACGGCATCTTGTGTTCTATTCATGTCTGCAGCGCCTTGGCCTCTGTTCCCCATTGACACACACACACACACACACACACACACTCTCACGTTTACACATTCACACAAACACGCGCCGGCAGAGCGAGGCAGGAGCTTGTGGTTCCAGTCCAGTGACAGCGGCCTGTAGTCAGGGTGGCGACGCTTCAGGAGTAGCTCCTCGTGTTGGAGAAGCGTGTTTGTGTTGGCCCTGAATTAATAACTTTTCATTTAGTGCGGAAATGACAGGAATAGTAATTAAGGAAATGGAATGATTTTATTGGCCGTGATGTTTATATTAAGTTCCAGATGTGAAGCAGCTGTATGCCCAGCAAGAGCCCCCCCCCCCCCTCCATGTGCTATCTACAGTAACTCTTATTAAGAGCAAGATAACAGCGCCAGTTAAATGCACCTCTGTGTGTACAAAAAACATAGTGTCTGGTTCACAGCTTGTAGCAAACTGAACTAATATCATGTCCGGTTTGATTAATGGTTTTAAAGGACCATGAGGTCTGCTATGTATTTAGAAATGTGCCCCGAAAGTGCAATTTATTTGCAGATATAATGTTACTCTATTTCAGGCCTGATTTGCCTGAGTGGAAAAGTTAATATCGAGGAGTGACTGTTCAGCATTTATGGGTGGCCCCAGCACATGTGAGAGCCATGCCGCGCTGCACCAACGTTTAGTATCCCTTAACTGGCAATGACAGCATTGCTTAGATCCTCACATTGCCTGTCACGAAGCCAGTTTGGATTTCAAATTTAGATCAAGCCAATCTCTGCTGTAACATGTGAAGCCTTTGTCGGGCCGATGACAAGTGCTGGCACTGGAATGAACAGAGAGACTCCTTTTCCTTTTTTGTGTTGGTGTAGTCAAACAATATGTCCCTGAACTTAAATGTTCCTGTATCGTGCAAATATTTCATATTCTCTTTTCTGATTGATGTCAGTTATAATGCATGCGTTGTGTAGCAGGTCCCCGAACACAGTTTAGTTCTTTGAATCCCCATCAGCTAAAATGGAAGCTACTAAACTGTACTTTGGGTTCATGCATGACAAGAACATTAAACGTGACGTTACAATCTGTCCAAGCAAAACATGTTGGAGCTTCAGGGGCAGTGAGTGAATGCACCCTGAGGGCAGTTAAGTTTACTTATGAGAGTACTTGAGAACTGTTAAGGATGTGTGGGTGACGTCAACAAAGAGATTAACAGCTATTGAAGACAAGGAACACGCCCATAAGACATACCGTAAACTCTCCCGTACGTTATGTCTTGACGTCTGGAAATATAAAAATCATCTACACAACTCTATTTCCTGTTGCTTTACAACTGCTCTGCACTCTGCCATTGTAGATTTTAATTAAATAGAGAGGAAGTGCTCATTTGCTCTTTTCCCTGTTGCTTTGCTGTTACTCTCTCTTCATCTGAGAGTCATTTATTATGGAGATGTTTTCTCTTTTTGCATGGCAATAGCAGAGCCCTGCCCATTACTGGAGCCAATGATGTTTTGTTCTGTTGTGATGTGCTCCCATCTGGTTTCCAGTGAAAATGCATCACTCCATTAACATTGCCTGTGATCTAGAGGATGCTTTAATCTAAGACTATAAACTCCACTTAATTACATCCTCCAAAAGAGCTCTATTAGTATAATGCAATCAAACGGGGAGCACATCCATTTTGGCAAGTCAAACATGCCTCGAATGGCTCTGGAAAGTGTTTACTTTTTGTCTTCTGTTCTGATCATAGAATCATATTTGGAGGTCCGAGTCCCTGATTGATACTTGTGTTTTTCTGTGGGTCAAAATAACATGCATTGCTGATACATATGAGTTTCTATTTCTCTACAGCAAAAATAACTGTAACAATTGAGTTTAGGGGAGTCTGAACGGACTCTCTGTGTGGCACACTGATGACTTTGTGCTTGACCTTTCATGGCTCTCACTGTATAACCTCCAGTCATATTCATAATTTCGGTCTGTGCGCATCGTGCCAGTTTCCATTAATCTAGCAGTATTTTTCAATGAATTTCGAACTTCAAAGGAAAGCAAGATGTCCCAGTTTAAAATTATATACAAATAATTTCTGTAGGATTCATGATGCCTGGCAATTCCTTTTGCCGCAGTGCTATGATGAAAAGATCATTACATTAATGCAGATAATTGAAGTAAGAGTTCCTTGTGGTGATGTTACAGGTTTGATATTGATTTTATGTCTAATAACTTGGCTCTGATGACATGATACTGGTTCAGGGTTGCCAGTTTTCAGGTAACTCCAGACAACACTTTCTGAATATTAACTCCTGTCCTATACTTTTGTTTTTATGTTGTTGTGATGTTGTTGTTTCTTATGTCTTTTCAAGTGTCCTTGGGCTAAAAAAAAAAAATGCAATTATTGTTGATAATAATAACAGTAGTTGATATTCATATTAGTATAATTACCATTATTAATAATATTGTTTTTGTTATTATCATTATTTCCAAGCCTGAAAACTCTAAATAAGATAGAGAACATCTGTTGGAGTTGTGGGAAATGACAAAATACCATCTGTTTAACCAGAAAAGGCCTCCAGCTCTTTTAGAGAAGAATGATGTAAAAACATCTTTCACATGATAGAATTTTCTTAATTGTCCATCGTTACTGAGGAGACCATGGGCATGCTTACTTAGTTACACACTTAGTTATACCAGTACATTTCATTTTTGTGATAGACTCCTTTAGACACACCACTGACGCATATTTCAAATTTCTTAGCTAGAGTAAAACACAAAGAGTCAGCTTCTTGAACTTTGCACAATGTCATACAAAAAGTTGTCGATAACAAAAGAAATTGACTAATCGATTGGTTGATTTAATCGACAGTTCTGTAAAAAAGTTTAAATATGTCATTCAGCATGAAACAGCATTAAAAACGACTTATCGACTACAGGTCTTAGTCAACCAAGACATCATTGGTATATATATATATATATATATATATATATATATAT
>NW_022280037.1:96587-112770 GCF_004355925.1 Anarrhichthys ocellatus | reverse complement strand
GGGGGGGGGGAGAGAATATGAAGAGAAATTAAGGTTATTTTATTGGGCAAAAATCCAGTAAGGTTGTAGAAAGGACTTTTGTTACTGTGATTTAAATCCACATTGCAGAAAGCTGCTTGAAAAAAAATCGATGCGGTAATTTTTATTGAAAGAAATGGAGCCCTCTCGCACATTTTATATTTCTGTTTAAATATTTTCTGACCGAATAATAAAATCTAAAATGTTTATGTTCTGCGTAATATCCGGTGTGAGCGTCACACTTCCTTTTTCATCCTCCGTGCAGTGCAACAATGGCGTCCTGTATTGAGGTTCGTAACTTCCATTTTAATGTCAAATTACCTAATTTATTTTATATTGTGTTAAATTACAGTCCACTAATATAATTCCTTTACGGGCGATGTGTCATGTTGCCGTCGGAGAGCGTGTTTCTGTTCCTTACTTGTTGTTTACAATCTCGCGTTGTGGTGCTAAGCTAACCGATGCTAGCGACTGCTAACTAACGCTAGCGCGTCACCATCTTGTCTGTTAGAGTCGACACTCGGCGATAGACAGTCTGGTTTTATAATGTATCGTACAAAGATAACGATAACGTTCACCGTCGGTATCTTCAGGAGTCTGCTACAGCCACAGAAGAGGAGGAGCAGAATGAAACTCATCCCTCCGAGAAGAGGGAATCGAGACTTCGGAAATTCCGAGAGTTACATTTCAAACGGGTGAGTTACGAGTTTTAATTAAGTCACATTTACGTTATAGCGGCCAACTCTTACGTCATTACATGGCTGGGTGTTTATTTACGTGCACAACGTGTCATCGCGTGTTGTTTTCCCGTTGCAGAATGAAGCACGTAAGCTCAACCACCAGGAGGTCGTGGAGGAGGACAAGAGACTGAAGCTCCCGACTAACTGGGAGGCTAAGAAAGCCAGACTGGAGTGGGAGCTCGCTGAAGACGAAAAGAAAAAAGTATTTAAGTCTCTTAAGTATTCAAGTACTTACAAACTCTATAGTACTGTGCATATTCAGAATGACGAGATGTCCCTGATCAGAAGTCATCTAAGATGTCATTTCTCTCTTCACATTGACATGGTTGTGATGAAGCTGAAGTACCATAACATTATTTCTAAGGATCGGTGTAGTTTGCTCAAGAGGAGGGGTGCTTTTTGGTTTCAAATGTTTTGATTAAGTAAATTAGCACTGACTGAGGCCACGTGCTGTGGTAGCACATAAATCACTGTGCAAGATATTTAGTTGACACCCTGCCTTTAATTTAATACACCCCTATAATCCCTATGGTGCTCTGGGGATGCATATATTCAAAGCATATCTTTTGTCACTGCTTTCTCCTAAGAGAATGATAATGATTCAAAACATCTCCACCAGTACATCTTGAATACTGCCACAAACTCAGCAGAGGGGCAGTTTACTCATGAAATATCGAATCATTTATACATACGTAACATAACCATGTTTTTCTTTCAGGAATGTGCTGACAAAGGGGAGGACTATCACAGAGTGAAACTGCTTGAAATCACCGCTGAAGATGCAGAGCGGTGGGAGAGGAAGAAAAGGAAGAAGAACCCAGACACAGGATTTGCAGGTTGGTGGCGGGGATGCCAGTGAAGACGCACATAAGTTGTGTGCAGCGTACTCTGTGGTTGCACTTATACGATACTTGTCATAACGCGTGAATGGTGTTGCAAAATGCATTTATATTTAAAAACAAGCGCCAATGTACGCAGACGATCAGCTCAAAGTCATGTGTAATACACTTCATACAATCCTGTCAAAAACAATATTTAAACTAGCCAAGCAGCTGCTGAGTGGCGGCGATGCACTCGGCAGTGTGTACACCGGTAGTTCAGACAATAAAAGGTGTTTTGAGAAAGTGTGAGTTACCGCAACCACGAGAGGTCCTTGACCAGCCATAACTAGCCGCTCAAAATATTACAGTTCACTGTAGCAGAATGTGAGATTTAGCCGGGATGATCTCATTGAGGTTTTTAACATCTTTTCCAAAGGGAGTAACCACATTGTTTTGCTTTGCAACTAACTTTTGTTGGTAGAAGGAACCAAAAGGATGCCATCTTTTAATTACACAACACATGTTGGCACCAACCTGATATTCACTTAAACAAAGAAACAGCTGTATGAAATAATAAAGCTCAAAGTACAGACTAAAGACTGTGGCCGTTTGAAAAAAAATCTAAACTAATTACACGTATCTTGATCAATCATTTGTCCCTTTCACACCTAATAGAATCATTGTTTAACACACTGAAGTGGTTGTCACTGATTGTATTGACACTGGAATGTTATCGTGGCGTCAGGAAGTAACTTGGAAGCAAACGGCGATTGAATCAAACTACTTTATTTTAGGCACGACACCACAGAACCTCAGTCTACTCATTTAGTAAATTGTAATTTAATACAGTTGACTCTTGAGGAAACAAGCGGTTCACTGTGGGTTTTGCTGTGCCATGGCATGTTTCCCCACTTCCACCAAACAGGGAAGTGCTGCTGCCTAAGTCCTATGTAGGAGCAGTATACAGGGCAATACTGGTTGCATGTAAGGACCTCTTGGGATCTTAATCTTTGTTGAACTGCTTCGAATTTAATCTCCTGCAGAAAAGAAAAAAAAAGACTTGCTGTGTCTCATAAATATGACTTCCATCTGTTGCATCAAAACCTCTGAATTAAAACCTGTGGGGAGAAAATTATCACCAGAGGGGCCTCGAGAGAGGAAGGGAGTCCTAGAGAACCAGCCGCGGGATGTGTTGCTGAGCCTCGTGCCTGCTTGCTGTTTGTTCCGGTAATTATTATTAAATTTTTGTATTGCTCTCCGTCTCACACAATGGACTGCAGGTTATGCTGAGGCCCAATTCCGACAGTACCAGAGGCTCACCCGGCAAATCAGACCAGACATGGAAAGCTATGAGAAGCAGAGGGAGGATTGGTGAGTGACCCGTACTGTATTTGTGCTCTTTATCCAGATAGACGGGCGGCTCAACATGGGAAGAAATCTGGCATTACTATTTATTTGTGCAGTCCCACTAACAGGGCCATGAGGAGGATGACGTCTCTGCTATTACGACCGTAGCTGTGAAATTTCTCGTCAAGTGAAATGAATTGTAACATTTTGTCGTAAAACTCTCAGGCTTCACCCGTCACATGTGAACAAAGCATTTTCTATATGTGAAGTCCTGTACCCCCCCGTTTGCCCCGAAGTCAGTTTTGAAACAGTAAGTAATTTAAAGAATTTTTAAAGTGCAACGCAAGTTTGAAGAAGCGTTTGTCGCCTGCAGGTTATTCACACTCAAAAGACTGTTGATCATGCAGAGCTATGAAGGATGCACATACACATTTCCCCCCCGCGGCCACATTATCTCCTTTCATTGGGATGACCATCATCTCAATGATGGAATAGAGAAGTCGCTTTTAAGTATGTTCAAATTGTGATTATCTCTGGTTGTGCGTGTCTAATTCCTTTGCTGCTGCTCCACAGCGGTGAGGACTTCCACCCCACGTCCAACAGCCTGATCCACGGCACCCATGTCCCCACAAAGGACGGCATTGACCGCATGGTGGAAGATGTTGAGAAACAGTAAGTCACACTCGAGAGGACAGCTAGTAAACCAGAGACGTCGTATCCTCTCCTGACCCTCGCTTTCACTTCATCTCACTCAGCTTGCCCATGAAGTATGTTGGTCTCACTGGGCAGACTGGTGTGGCTCTAACAAGAAGCACTCGGCCAGGCTAACAAGCTGAATGCTAATGATGGACAACTTTGTCAAAATACTGTAAATAATTCAGGTCTTTAGTTTAATTATGATTGGCTTAAAGGAATACTTCACCCCCAAAATGACCATTTGTGTATCAATTATTCTCCCAGTGTCCCCTTGAGTTCTTGAGGAGAACTTAATTTTTCTCACATGCCTCCACAGGGAACAGAGAGAAGTCTTGTCCTGTCGCATGCTCAGTACTTCAAAAACACGCGCATCTTCACTAAAACCGCAATATCTGAAACACTTTGGAGTCTCGCGGTCGACTAGCGTGTCCTCGCAAGCGTGAGACGTTTTTTA
The DNA here is from genome assembly GCF_004355925.1 of Anarrhichthys ocellatus. NCBI lineage: Eukaryota > Metazoa > Chordata > Actinopteri > Perciformes > Anarhichadidae > Anarrhichthys > Anarrhichthys ocellatus. Next base: position 108,694 of record NW_022280037.1, on the reverse strand, counting down.
TTTGCTCAGCGTTAACTTTTAATTGATATAAAAATGCTCACTTTGTCGGTGAAGTATTCCTTCAAGGAATTCTAACCCCCAAAAAATTGACTTCAGAAAGACAGTGGGTACGTTGAGGCCTTTTTCCAGCACTGGTACACCACAAACGTAGTGTGAAGTCTGGAAATATGAGATTATCTCACTCGCAATAAACGGTGACTTTGTGGCCTCTTTGCCAGTTTAGGAAGAGGGGGGGGTGTTTTGTGTGAACCGGGGCCTATCTGAGCTGAAGAAACCCGCCCCTCATACAGAGTGCTTCTCAGGGTCCTAGTGGGGGCACAGCTCCTGATCAGACCGGGGCCTTATGTCAAACTGATGGTCCATATCATAGTGTACGTGGGTGTGGGTACAAGGTTTGGTAAACCTTTTATGAGAGCTACCATACCTTCACTCTCCCTCACATTTAACTGACTGCTGCTTCAGACTGTTTAGTTCTTCCAGGTTTTTGTCCCCTCTCACCCCTTTGTTACCCTGTTTTTCAGCCTGAGCTGTTCTATATTTGAGACAGTCTGAGGCTTGTGTTAGAGATGCGACTGTGGGGTATTAGACAAGGGTTCAGTTGCCAGGGTATGACGCATAACAATGCTTTGAAGACACATCGAATCAAGACTGGGACCTCACAAATTGACAGTATTTTCCTCCGAGTAAGCATGCGTTTTAGGTTTTCCGTCGCATCTCTGTTTGCCAAATTTAAATGCACACCCTCGAATTATTGCCTGTAGCCAATTATTGTCATTGGATATGCCGTTTATGAAGTCCTCCCTAAGCTGCTTTTATTTGCGATTGTCAGGATAGAGAAGCGGGCCAAGTACAGCCGACGCAGGGCCTACAACGACGACGCAGACATCGACTACATCAACGAGAGGAACGCCAAGTTCAACAAGAAGGCGGAGCGCTTCTACGGCAAATACACAGCCGAGATCAAACAAAACTTGGAGAGAGGCACAGCTGTCTAGAGGGTCCATCACCTCAGCGGACATGTTCTTGTGCAGTTTTGTCTTCATTCAGGAGACTTGGATGCTTTTTTTTTTTTTCTTGTCTTTACTTGCTGCATAACTAGAACATGCGTATTAAAATGCTAAAAATGGACTCCGTGTTGTAAAGCGGTAGTCTGACTTTATTATATGATGCTGAGGTTATCTGTAAGATGTGTGGTGTCCTTTGTACAATACTCAAAGTTAAATCAACTGTTGTGATTATTTTTATCCTTTCTTTTTAAATAAACCACTTCCAGTTATCTTGCACACTTGTTTGTGTTTCTGTGGGCTGAGTGCGCGCAGTCTCATGATGGGAGACGTGAGCGTGAGAACGAACTGCCATCGAGTACCATCAAACCTCGTGGCGCGTTTAGCCGAAGATGCCAGCCAAAAGCATGCTTCTAGGTGCACAGAGAGACGAAGACCAACAATTGAGCAATTCAATTTCTTCATTATCGTCTACAGCTCAGTCTAACTAACTTGCCCCAAGCTGCGACATGAGCAGGAAAGCCTTGTGACTGGAGAAGAGATAACGGACAACAACAGGTTCCCATGCCTCAACTTCTGTCGGTGTGAGTCCAGAGGCATTGCCCTCGCACAGACACACACTAAACACTGGTTTGTGTAGTCACACCAGCACTGAATCAAACATACCATTGTATACATATTTATAACGATCTGTTCCATCTAATCTGAATGAATCAATAGAGTTGAACCCCACAATACATGTATGGGATTTAAAGGATGGTGTGCAAAGACTCCATGACACAAGTTGTTTGTTTCACTGATGAAGGGTGGGGGAGGGCTTCGGGTGATTGCTTTGATACCTGACTGCTCTAGAGCACTTAAGGGAGTGGATTAAACGTTCAGATGCATGATTATGATATTTCTGTAGTCTTATCTGATTAGCCCGTGGGACGTTGGCTGGGACTCGTACGAGGAACAACACTGCATAAATTCATTGTGGTGTCTCAGAGAAAAATCTGACACCTTTTGATTCTTTCAAGGCCAACCGTCTGTTTAAAGTGTTCCTCGTGATGCAAAATGGGTATGATTTAAAGCCAGTAAGCAGAGGAAAATGTCTGGATGAATAACAAGTGTATCAAATAAACGGTGCCCCACCCTCTGCTCCAGTCCCACTAACACTCACTGCCTTGTGTTTTTGCATGTCTTATCTCCCGTCAAGGTAATTAATCAGGATCACAGGTCAGTTTACAGCAGGAGACACACAGTCTGGGAGTCAGGAGTAATTAAAACTCTGTGATTTTTACCTTTTTATTACAACAGATTTTAACATGCATCTAAATATCAGCCTTGACGTTCAAATTTACTACCCACTTAATAGACAGTTATCTCCCCTTCAATAGATAAATTACCTTCTGGCAATAATACACCAGTATTTTAAACACGGGCTGAGAACCAGTCAATTTGAATACACACACACGCTTTAGGGTAAGTAGCACAGCAGCCACAATAGCCGGATATATCGAGTTACTCAAGGAGGAACATGTACAAATCATGTGTTAGCAGACAGATGATCACCTAACATCAATCACCAGCAACTGAGTCCCATCAGCAAACCAAAAAACACTGTTTAGTGAGTGCAGCTGTGATAGATTGTCACATGGTTGCAGGTGTAATACACAGCAGATGTACAATAGTAGGAAAAGCACAGGTGTTACTAATAACTTTAACGACTGCTCTGTGGCGTTCAAGCGACCCAGTGAGCACAACAATGCACTATATCAGGAGCCCACAGCTAAATGGAACTCAGGCATCGTTATGTTTATTTAATACCTGTGCTTTCACTACTGTGACAGGTCAAAAATGTCCAGGCAAGAGTTGCCATTTTGTATCACTTCGTTCATATTTAATCAAAGCTGTTGGGGGTGATTCACACATCAACCTCAGTCTAAAGCATGACCCATCCCTAACGATAGTTATACACAAGAGAAACAAATAGAAAATGTGATAATACTGACACCGTGTGGTCATCATAAAGAATGCAAGTTCATTTCAATCCATTCACGAGCACTCAGGCTGGAGAGTAGGATCAGAAACCTAAGAAACGTGGCAGAAGTTTTAGCTGGTAAGAGAAGGCCAGGAAACACATTCTGTGTATTTTTGCAATGAGGCAGATGTGTCACTTGATTGCCTTTAACTGCCCAATCTCTATGTAGCAGTTTATAAATGCTCTCTTTTGTTGCCTTTTACTCAATCCCAGGCCTTTCTCATGGCAGACATTTTGACTCATGGTAGGAAAACACAGGTGTTAGGCCTACTAACAACACTAATGATGACGGCTCCGCTCTATTCTAGTGTTCCAATGAGTGACAGTGAGCAAGCATGGACAACACCAGGAACCTGAAGTTAAAGCACCAAAATGGAAGTTGGCCAGGATTTATTTAATTATTTACATTTTTAAATCAAGATATCACGTACCAAGTACGTTGCACAGAATTGTTTATGTACCCATCATTATTTACCCCACTGGAATATCTAAGCATACCATAACTTTACTCTAGTAACTGGTAAGTAGTACGGCGTAATCCTATATGGACAATCAACCTCGTTACTATTAGTTAAAATCGAATTTGTATGTCTAATGTATTTTAGTCAGTGTTGGACTCTGAAGCCCCAATAACTTCCCATTAAAGCGATTCCCTAAATACTTATTCAAGGCTCAAGATGCAGGTACTGAGACTAATAAGACAGAAATACTTTTTATCAAATAAATATCTTTATTGAAGCACAATATACAACAAAAGGGAAAAACAAACCAAATAATCCCACCTGATCGAATTCTTCACATCTTCTCACATAACTTTTTCATCTGCAATAAAGCTCCTGCCATGAAATGGTCAAACATATGTACAAAGTATTTATAGTATTCACAGCGTCCATGTACTCTGCCACACTAGGGTGACCCGGCGAGCGCGTGTTTGCGTGCCCTGGAGGCGTGGCCTGATTTGACTGGCTTCCAGTGGCCATACGGCTTCCTGCTTTCATAGCTGTCCATTCTGGAAGTTACCTTAGCACCGGATGGAGCTGCCGCTGTTGGTTTTACCATGGAGTTCTACCGGGACAAGAGTAGGAGTGAAGATGACGTTAGGACACATCGATGTATTGTCGGCTTCATGTAAAGCAGTGTTTGGCTCTTAACATCAACAGGATTAAACAAATCATGAATAAGCTGCTATTTAGGTCACTTACATTAATGCTGAAAGAGATGGTTTTCCTTTTTGGGGACGTCCTTGGGCTGAACATATCATCAGACTCCTCATCGCTCTGTTTCAAAAAAGACAAAGAAAAGCAGACATAGTGAGATATACGTGTAGAACTGATGCTGTGTGCTTTCAGTTTGTTATGCTCTTACAGATAAATTATAGTTCCCACTGATAATATTGTAAAGCATTTCATTGTATAGTGAATTATTTAAGTGTTAGTTTCAACACTAACACCCCCCCCCCCCCCCCCCCCCCCTGTCAAAGACTTGGCTCCACCATTTAAAAAGTAGACATAGAAACAGAATAAAACAAGAAAATGCAAAAAGAAAAGTATCATAGTAAGAAAGGATGTCTTCTCTGTCTACAGTGGCAGAATGATGGCGACGTAGGTTTCCCAGCCCTCAGCACACGGCTGGTGAACCAACTTATCTTTGGCACACGGAGAGGAGTTCTTCGTCTGTTTTTAGCTCTCTTGACAGGGATAGTCACTATAATGCAGTCCACACGCCTTTGCTCCATCAGCGAGTGAAGGATTCTGCTAAATAACAACGACCCATTTCAACTTCAAGCAGAAATACATTGGAAATGTCAAAATTCTACTGCCTATCTCTATCAAGTGGAGTCAGTGTAATACAACGTCTGAATTGCTCATGAAGCATCTATGTGAGGGAATTAGCATTTGTATTGACTGTGTGCATCATGTCTGATAATCTGCATGCGCTTGTCTGATTGCAAACCTCCAGTTAACTTATGACTTTGTGAACATTGCAAGGGTTATCAGATAAACTTTCACGCAAACACGTATTGTTGTCACCTAAGTCACATGACAGCCCTTTAATCCCAGGTGCCGATGAGTCAAGGAGACCACTGTCATGTTATCTATGAAGACAGGAATAAATACAGAGTATGTATATTCCCTCAGGGGTCCAGAGGTTAACACAAGACAGGAAATTCAACACAGCATAAAGCTAATCAATAGACACCTGTAGACATTGCAACAAAGATAAGAGTAGATCAGGCAAAGTGTAACTTTGATCAAATTACGTGACAGCTAAGATCAACTTCCATTATTAAATCAATAAAATTCTCAACACACCTTACCTTGTATTTACATGTAGTCCTAGATGGGGTGAAAACTTCTGTGCGTTTAATAGTAATCTGTGAGACAGCCTGATTTTAAGCGTGTATTGTGTTCAATGTGAAGCTGACAGTCACTCTCAGACACCCACCTCTGACAGAGTCTTTTCAGGGTCTTGTCTCACCCATCTTGTCTCTGGCAAAACCTGTTTGGACTCCTCCGCCGGCTCAGACAGGATTGGTTTCACAATCTCAGGAAGTTCGAGCTTCTCCACTACTACGACGGTGGTGGTAGCATTGGCCTTCGCAGCCTTGATGTGTTTTCCTTTATCTGGGGAACACACACACACAAAAAAACAAGTTTAAATCACTAGTAAAATTCATAATTTTTGCCAGAGTAATGCCTATTTCCCTCATCAATTCAACTCACCATCACAACTCAAGTTGACAGAATGCTCTGACGATCCGGACCCTGAGCTGCTTCTGTGGTTCCTGGGCGGGGACTGGGAAAACCTGCTCACGGCAGTCCTGTGCCGGCTCCTCCGGCTGGATGGCTTGGAGCGGGACCTGTTGCGTCGGTGCCTGGAGGCTGAGGGTGAGCCGTGATGGGCCCTGTGGCGCCGCGGTGGGGATCCGCAGCCACGGCCGTGCCTGCGATGGTTATCACAGCGACAGCGGGAGGAAGGTCTGTGGCAGCGCGGGTGAGAGCGGGACCGGCGGCGAGAGGAGGACCGGCTTCTGGACGAAGACGAATGAGACCGGTGACCTCCCTTGTGGCCGTTGCGCCCCCTGTGGCGGCCAGAGCAGCGTCCGCTGCCGCCGCTGCTTTTGGACCGTGAACGGGAGCCAGCGGGGCTTTTCTGGTCAAAGATGACATTGATGCCGTCACTCTGACGAACGTGGGCAATCTCCGAGTGAGAGTCTTCTCCTTTGGTCATTGTTGTATTTTCTGCCACAAGCTGAAATGAGACATAAGTACTTAAAAAAAATAAAAAACCGTAACCGTTTACAACAATTAGTAAACCATAAATGTACTGGTCATATTACAAAGTACGTAAGTTACACAGTCTATGTTAAAGCCTACAGCTAGTGTTGCACAACAAGTAGAGCAAGGGCTGAAAGCGGCCTACTAGCCAAAGCTAGCTTAACTAACTCGAGCTAACATCTGTTTTCGCTCCAAAAGACGCCGTATGCAGTCCGTTCGCCTTTCATGAAAAAAAAGACATAACCTGAACCTAAACATTACAGGACACTACATATACTCACAAATAGAAGATACACGACACGTTAACTCGTGCTAGTTTGGCAAAACAGTTAGCCATGCTAGCTGACGTCATAGGTCTTACCAGGCCGACTTTAGATTGAAGCCTTTGTTCCGATAACGTCGACGTAAACGCTATAAAGCCAACGTTAGAACAAAATAGTCCCTCTTAAAAACGTATAACGAGACGATTACTCACGAATATAGCTCAAAGTGATATAAATATGTTAGTTTGTAGCTGAATATTAGCGAACGCGCGATCGTTGTCTCTTCCTCGAAGTTGATCCGACCGTTGCTCGTATGAAGAAACGCGGGTTGGCCGGTGGGTGGAGCAACGGTAGTCTCTGGAAAATTCCAGTCACGTGGTCCTGTTCTTGTTGTTGTGTCTGGTGGTGACTTTTAAAATAGCATAAAGTCCATTACGATAAGATAACACTGAAAATTCTGAGATCAGATTTGTTTTCAATACCTCTATCCAATGGTAAAATGTCAGCAACACTGTCCAATAAATAAGACTGTAAGGTCTTTGGATCATTTTATAGAAGTGTAGCATTAAACAACACTTAGCTGTGGTTCAAACCAAATGAATCAAACTCTCGCTGTAACTGGCATTCATTTAAACACAATTTTCAGATTCTCCATCAAACACTGATGAGTCACATGTTGAACAATGTGGTATTAGCAAAGCCCCGAGGGCTGCTGGGTAGTTGAGTTTACAGAAGGGACTGGATAGTTCACGTTCACTGTGCTGGTTTCAAGCCCAGCTGTCCTGTATTCCTCGTGGCCTACTACTTCCCCTCTTTCTCATAAGACCAGTACGGACCTTTAACCTTCACAATCCTACTGGCCCAGTGGTTTAAACTATATCAGTGGCGGGCCGTGTATTTTATACCTGGGTCTTCAGTGCTGTCCTACTACAGTTGAACCACCTCCTAATAACCTGATTATGACACCACAGCTACAGATTATTCTTTTTTTCGTGTAAAAAGCGCATATTCACATAACAGGTAACATAAAATGTTACCTGAAGCTCAACACCTATGAGGGCTACAAATACACAAACTGCAGAGTGCAGATACATGAATACGCACAAAACTATAAAGGATGCAGGTCTGTCACTATGACGCAGCATGACGGGATGCTTCGTCATTAACGGGCAATGCATACAGTCAAAATCAATGTAATTAACACAATGACAAGAACAAACTCACAAGAACCAGTCACATATATTTATATGACAACAAAGCAGGTAGAATAACATACAAGCCAAATAACACAATTCAACAGGCCTCTGCACATTCCAGCAAAATTGCAGCACTAAAACACGCATTCCGCCACACACTCAAGAGCACCATTCAAATGTTCTTCACATCAGAGGGAACAATATTAACCATATCATAAAAACGACACCATAGAAACATTAACACAGTAGTAAGGCTACTGCAGATGTAAAACTAAAGCAGTTCACTTATTAAAGCTGCTGTTCACTATTTAAAGACAAACCCCATCCTCCTCTCTTTGATTACAAAGAGTTCAATGACACAGGTGTAAAGTACATCGGTTAAGTTCTAGCAAGAGGTCCTTCTCGATTCATGGACGACAGTGATGACAGTCGAGTCTCCCCAGTTGTATTTCTTGAATATGTTTTAATGCGTTTGAGGGCTGAAAATGTCAGCTCGACAGAGGCAGTAGATATTTGGATTGTCACCGCCAAACGTGCCAAAATGCTAAAAATGTAATGTCACATAAAAACTTCTTACATATCTGTAAACTTCAACTCTTACTACTACAGAGTTCTACTAGCTAGTTTCACAACAGTCAGACTAGCCCAGACTTGACCAATCAAGCCACACGTTAATGCTGGCGTACTTGTAGGAAGACAGTAGCTATGCAATGAGATAATAAGCTGATGGGAAAACATATTTATAATACATGTAGTTTAAATTATACTTTGGGATTCTGTCAGTGTCTAGGCCAGCAGAGAAGGCCTTGCTTGCCCTGACAGCCCACCACTGCTATATACCGTGATTACAGCGTTCCCCGTTCAGTTCTGTCTGGGAAACTTTGTTGTGTCAGTTTCCATACCTCTCCTTCCTCTCATGTCTTGTCTCTACTGCCCACTTATAAATAAAGGCATCATTCTATATGAAAAAATAATGAAAGTGAAAGGGTAAATTCTAAATTTTAAAGCCCATCATATAATCAGACAATATAACAGATCAAGCACAGACATTGATGTATTTTGGGAAACACAGAAATGACTGCAGTGAAGTATTTTTCAGAACACAGCTTCATAATCTGATTGAAAGGTGAAAATGCTTCCACTCTTTAATATTATTAAACAGGTCATTTGTAATTGAGCTGTCATGTCCTCTTTCGACTGACATTCAAAGCGTTGTATTCCACAGCTGCAAGCATCGTGATATTTAAACTGATTGAATAAACACACCAAAGCTGCTTACAACCTGCAAAGTTATATAAGCAGAGGAAGGTGTACAAGCGCGTCTGTTGGGAAAAATCACAGAAGCTAAAACACAACATTATATACACAGGAAATAATCTATTACGCAGTAACCATGAGCTAAACGCAGTACTTTAGATATTACAAAGCTGAAATAGAGCTTCCCAAAGCACTATTTCACCCACTGAATGAAACCTCAAAGCCCATCTGCGTGAAGTTTGCTCTCATTGACCCAAGTTGTAAAGTAGCAGCGTGCAGCGAGGAGACAACACCACTGCCGACAACAGACGGCAGCCAGAGTTGGCGTGTGTTTAACTAACAGTAGAAACACAACCAGCGGATAGAAACGTAACGTTTCAGTTGCTCTCCGTCTCAATAAACGTTATGCAGTTGAAATAGCTGAGCTGTCCTTTCAGCACCACCGTTAGAAACAACGAGAGACAACACACGCACTAACAACACCTGTTTGACATGAAATGTACTCATGCCAAGCAAGCAAAGGTAACGCTGAGCAACAAGCACCTCAGAATAAACCTAACACTTGTAAATATATTGTAAATGTCAAACGAACCGAGTCAAATTCCTTGTGTGTGCACGCATGTTTGGCCAAATAAAGCTGATTCTGATGAAGGTCATTACATGTTAAGGGCTGTTTTACTGATGTGGAAAATATATTTATACACACAGGATGTACAGAGCTTTAGGAAGACCTTCCCTCGGGATGGATTTGAAATGGGGAACAAGTGAGTGATGATGGATTTCAAGCTCTTTAATATTCTAAGCATTCAGTGTATAAAAGGCTTGAGGAGTATTTACAGTTGGTAGTATTCCTCAAGGTAAACACCTCCAGTGCAGAACGATCGATCAAACAGAAGAACAGAAGGTCAGAAAGTTGTATTTTTGCCCCCATAAACAAGCCAGGTGACGTGTATTACTGCAGAATGTTATAGAAGATGTGCATCTTGTCCAAATCTCGGAAAAACAATATCAAAATAAAACCAGACTTTACATTCAGTTTTGCAGTCATTCAGCAGTGTCTGTCATCCCTGAACATCTTACAGTAACTCCACAAAACTCCATCTGCAGATGAAGGCCATGTGATGTGACTGAAAGCTCTAGAGGAAACCTAGTAAGTAGATGTTGAGTTATGAATTCAAACTGATGAATTTACCAGTGCGAATACCAGTTTACATTAATTATAGATAAGTCTTTATCGTCGTTATATATGGATTTGCTTTCTATGCAGTTTTCTATATTTCAAAAATAAATCTTTTGTTTTGATCAATAATTCACATAAGGTGCTCTTTAAAAAAATAAGTGTTCCATATGAGACTCTGTGGACGGCCAGTGTATTTCTGAATAGTGAACCACCATGTGGGGAGATGTAGAAATTGAATTCTGACAGTTCATTGAGCTGAGCACGTTAAAAACACATTCACATGTAATAACTCTCTCAATGATGAATAACTTAAGAAATGTGTTCTCTTTATAAGAAATCTCATTGTATTTTCATATTTCATGTTACTTAAAAATTACACCACAATATTAGGAGAAGCACAAATTTCTTCCTGCAGCTTGTGTTTGAGGAGGGTCAGCTGCGCCATGTCGATGCTGCTGCCACCGCACACGATCACCAGCAGGGGGCCCAAGAGAGCCGGCAGCCGACCTAAAAACAAGTAGTGCAACAAAACTGATCATCTTCTCCAGAAGTTTCCCCTCATCAGAAAGGAATTACCATGTACAGTAAGTTTAATCATAATCACTGTTTTGAAACATATTCTGCGGATATGGCTGTAGTCTGAAAAGATCTGCTATAATGCACAAATGTATGAGAAAAACAACTATGAGAAGAAATAGCATAAAGAGCTGCCACAAGACACGTTTGCAATGACTTACCTGCTTTGTTGGGAATGCAGTCAAACCTCTTGGCTGTACTTGAGAGAGTATTCTGTCGTCACACACGTACTGTGTGAACATAAAACTGCGTCTTGAATGCAAACTGTGTGCAATTCACGTCCAGTGGCCGGAGACGGACGTTGTAAGAATTCAGGGCTCACCCCAAACTTCATGCCCCAACCTTGGAGAGATGTATTCCCATTCACAGCAGCTATATGCACAATTTAAAAAACATTTTGAAATGATAGAATGCCCTAAAAATCTGCACATCATTTGGGAAAATCATGATGAGCCTCTTTTTTCAAAACGCAGTAACCTTCCTCAGGGACTAGGAACCTTTTGTGGAACTCATTGCATCTCGCCCTCAGGGACCAGAGTCCAAATTAAGGCCGATGCTTCAAGTCGTGTACCACTTAATTAATAAAACAGTACTCTAGTATCGATTTAGGACCATGTTAAGATGAGGGGAGAACATCTTTCTTTGTTTGATAACATTTAAAGTAAAGTTAAGTGAATGCAGACAACAATGGGCTGAAGGAAGCTTTTAGTTCCTTTAAAAAGTATGGTCGGCATTTTAAAAAGGAGCAGATGGCCGCAAAAGAGCTCAGTTGGGAGCAGGAGAAACAAAAGATGATGAAGGCTCTCAGGTCAGAGAGAGAGCGTAGGAAGATAGCACAGGCGGGCAAGAAACCCAGAGAGATGGTGGAAGTGATCAGCTCTCCGAGTCAAAGTCCAAACCAGGACAGCCCAGCTGAAGAGGTGCAGGTCAAAGAACACCAGCAAACCCTCAGCAGACAGCTGCAGGACCTGAGAACAGCCCAACCGGACTCTCAAAAACCAGACAACCAGCTGGTGTCAGAAAATGCTGCCTTGAAGGAGCTGATGGCCGCCAAAGAGCTCAGTTGGGAGCAGGAGAGACAAAAAATTATGAAGGCTCTCAGGTCAGAGAGAGAGCTTAGAAAAATAGCACAGGCGAACAAGAACGTCACAGAGAAGGACACAATTATCCATTCTCTTCGTCAAAGTCTGCTTGAAAAGCAGAATGAGATCCAGTTGGTCAACAGCCAGTGGAGTGCCAAGTTCAACCAGGTTGTTGAGTCCTCGACAGAGGAGAACAACACGTTCAGAAAGAACTGTGTGACGAAGGCACATCATGTAATATTTGGCTT
>NW_022280037.1:59123-76587 GCF_004355925.1 Anarrhichthys ocellatus | reverse complement strand
AAAAAATAAACATTTGTGAGCTTTTGATGTTGTTTTCACGCATTGTTGACCGTGATGCCCTTTCACAGAGTCATGTCAGGTTTCCTGGACGGAATCCGGTGCGGAGACTGCGAGTGCAATGTGGACTGGGGAGAAAGAAGAAACACCATTGCATCTGTAGCCGCTGGAGTTCTGGTAGTACCCCGATGGTGTCAGTTATAAAGGCAGATGCACATAGCACAGGCTACACTGATTTGTCTTCCTGGTCTGCGTTTGTCTGTAGTTACTAATTCTTACTGTATGGGGAGCTGTGGGTTCCTGATTTAAATGGCCAGGATGCAGATTTCTTACACATTTGTTGACAGTCAAGTTCCTAATAACGGTGGAAGTCCTCGGGCTAACTGTGTGATCTTGTTCTAGTTCTTCACTGGCTGGTGGATCATCATCGACGCTGCGGTGAAATATCCCGATGAAGGCCAGTTCCATCATGCCTATCACACGTGTGGAGTCATCGCTACAGTGGCCTTTCTCATGTGAGACCGACTCTCTGCACACTGATTCTGTCACAGGAAATGTTTGATTCTCCAGTGTGACCAAACGGTCTCATCACAAGTTTCGGTTATTTGGTGTTTCTTAAGCTGTAAGCCACATCTCGAGGCCTCTTTTTCCTGGAGTCGCTCAATTTGCCACAGAGATGCTATAGCTGCTGTCATGTGACCTAAGTGTCGAGCTTCTGAAACACCAAGTAAGTGGACCCGGTGATGGTAATGTTTTGGTCGTATTGCTGTGTCACCGCTCGTTAGATGCTCCAGTTTGTGAGTTGAGGCCTTCATAATATGCTTAATCCTTGTTACTGTCTTAAGGAACAGGCTACTTATCGTACCCACTTATTACCATGGGGGTCTGTCAACATAACCAAGCGGGTAAAAGTAGCTTCGGACATGTTTTGTAATGATTGTTTTTTTGATCATCTCATTGGACACATCCAGGGTAAACGCTGTTTCAAATGGCCAAGTGAGAGGAGACAGCTACAGCGAGGGCTGCATTGGACAGACGGGTGTGTATGATAGGATATGATGAACTTCTCTATACTGCTGTATCATACTTTCCTATTTATACTGATGTTTTCCTCACTGGGTATTTAATACCGCCACATCTGGTTTCGACAGTACTTGCGCCCTAATTTTAAACCGTTTTCTTGTTCCACCGCTACGACATACATGCAGTAAAGTACAAACCCAAATAAAGTAACGCACCCTTTCTTATCTCTGCTCTGCAGGCGCTCGAGTGTGGCTCTTCATCGGCTTCATGCTGGCGTTCGGCTCCCTCATCGCCTCTATGTGGATTCTGTTTGGAGGATTCGTAGTGCCTCGTAAGTCAGTCATGCTGTAACTTCATTGACATGTATTGTATACAGCAAGCAAAATGCTGCACAGTCCAATCATGAACAGCTCTTCATTTACTAAATGTGGTGCTCTGTCAACATGTAAATGCGGCCTCATTTTGAAAGCTGTAAATCTGTTGTCTCTTGCAGAAAAGCCTGTCGTGTACCCGGGCATTGCCATTTTCTTCCAGAATGCGTTCATTTTCTTTGGGTAAGTTATCGGTCCTCAGCATCAAACTCATGCTTACATGTCAGCTAAGGTGTTTTGTGGACATATTTGTCTCGTACCGTCTTCTTGTCCTCTGATTTTAGGGGTTTGGTCTTCAAGTTTGGACGTACAGAGGATCTGTGGCAGTAATGGACTCTGTGTGTCTTCACGTCCACTGTTTATACACTCTGCTTTCTATATCGTATGAGACGAGATGCTTTAGTGGTTATTCACTTTATACAAACACCCTTTTTAGCTTTCAATGTAATATTTTTATTTTATGTTTGCTGTTATTCTGGCTAGATCATAACCAAGCACAAGTTTTCATAGTTTCCTCAAAAGAATATTTTCAAATGTGGCACAACATATTTAAATGTGTGTATTTGCACTCGGACTGTGTAGCCATGTTATAATTTCTGTAAAACAAAATGTATTTTGGAAGCTTTACATCTCTGAACTGTCCACTTTTCCTTTGGGTATACTTTAATTTTACAGCATCCTTTAATTTGAACAGTCTTTTTAAGTGGAAACATCATAAATTATTACAAAATATCTTTGAGGGCAATATTTCATAATACAGTAAACATTTACTGAATGTAACCATATAGAGTGTGTTTGTGTGTTTCCTGAAATAACAATACGTCAGCTCTGGCGCTTTGCAGTCATCCAGACTTATTGTTGACGGTTAATTAGCTCACACTGCTGACATGATGTCGACAACGGTTTGACAACTCTAGGTTGTTGTACACGTACTGGAGATTTGTATTATAACACTCACCCACCTGCTTGTGTAACATCCGAACCATGAGGTCAGTTTCTGACGACCATGGCAGCATTAAACAGAGACATACCGGCAGAAAATGAGTCTTGCATTCATGCTTCCACAGTTCTGGGCTAGATTTCTTTATTTTATGTATCCCAGTCTTTCACTCATAAAAACATCTAATAGCTACTGTTCATGAGGGTAAGAAACTGTATGAAATGATGTACACTGACATGAATGAACACCAGAAATTGTGTGTTCTTCCAGGATCCGCTTCTTTCTCCGTCCTCTTACTTCTTCACGGCAAGATGGGGAAACTGCATGAAACAGGAAAATATTTTTGCACAATGCTAATTTAGGATTTTATGGCATGGCACAATACAATATCAAGTCCATTACTGTTTAGTATCATTCTTGATAATAATTGATAATTTTCGGTGCAGATATAGAATTATGTTCAGCTCGATATTTGTTTTAAGAAGATAGAGTATTGATTGCCTACCTCCCAGAAAGCCTGGTCATCAAAACATTTCTTGTCTTGAGGCGGTCTCCAGAAGTTCCACTTGAGTAGGAGCCCTTTAAACAATAACATAAAAAGAAATGAGGAAAGCTTACAAATGGCAAGTTACTGCACAATACAGTGTAGATACCTCTGTGGTTGTCAACCTGTAAATTGTTACGCACTATAAAGAGAGGGGACCTCTGCATTTCACTAAAACACAGAAAACCTAAAGTAGGACATGCGTTGGGTCAAATTTCACTGTTGAAGGCATTCTGTTGTGACTGAATAATTAAGAATGGACCTTCTGTCTTCCGGTTTGATTGTGCCAGACTGTTGATAATGGAAACCTTACTAGAGAGAAGACTTACCTGTAATGATTCCCATGGACAGACTTAGACTGATGGTGATCAGGAGAGTACAAATGTGAATTACAGCAAACCGGATAGCCCTACGAAACAAAGCACCAATTACACAGGGCGTCGCATCCTTTTGTGTGTGTGTTGCGATGCAATTCGATTGAGAGTTGCGTTCTTACGTTGTGTGATCGTCGCCGGCTTTTATCTGTAGCAGGAGATGTGCCAGCCATCCCAGTAGACCAGGGAGTCCGTGTGTGCTCAGGACAGCACAGGTGTCATGGCACTCGAATGCCAGCAGCATGTGCGTCTGGAAAAACAAGATCTTATGATGAGCTGTGACGTACAGATGACTTACTTCAGGAGTACGTGGTGGTGGTGATCATCACCTTGAGATATTTCAGTCCAATGGTTGATACAACAGCCGCAGTGAATCCGATTGTCATGGCTTCCCATGGCTGATGAACCACTGACATGGAAACCCCGACAGCAACACCGCCAGCGAGGATGCATGACTGCATATGGATCTGACAGAGGAGAGGAGATATACGCCCCATTATGAAGTAATCACGACTCTGTTCATGGAAGAGAAAGATGTTGCGTTATCACATCAAGTGTTAGAATACCGGGTTGAGTTTTCCTTTAGGGCTGGAGAGCGCAGACACAGCAGCTGCTGTTACAGCACTGACAGCCAGGGCCAGGTAGGTGCTACACACGGCCCCCAGCTTCCTCCCAGGACTGTGATTGTCCACAAGGACTGAATTAAAACTGGGCCAAAACATCCAGAGCAACACAGACCCTGGAGAATGGAGAACATTGGATTCAGATTCTTCGTTAACAAGGTGGATTCTGACTAACGCAGGGTTTGAACTTAAATCTCCAGTTGAACAATCCCATTTGCTGCGCCATCCAACAAAAAACCCCCAATCTAGCAGCAACATCAGAAAAACATAGCCTACGCCTTACCCAACATGGAGAATAATCCTGTTTGGCGGTCAAATTTCTCTTTTTCGAAAGGCTGCAGGGATCCTTTCCGAAACAGGATCCAGGTCAGCGCGAGTCCAAAGAAGGCCCCGAAGATGTGAAGCAACATGATGCTGTTCACTGCCGGGACCTAGAGTTAGAAAACAGGTGTACCCACTGTGCAACCGGTTAAGGTCAAGACCTCAAACCCAGATCTATCATCTTCTACTCCCTTGTCCTCATCTCTGTCTCCAATGGATGCTTTCCAGAATGTCAAGGAACTCGTGTTTAAATAAGCAAATGTCTATGTGCTGCATTATGTATGAAGGGAATGCACAGGGCCTGAAGAACTGAGGCAAAGGTGAAACACAGGATTGACAGCTCACCTTCAGCAGAGTCTGGAGGAGCCACTCATTCAGGACAAAGCCTGACACCTCCAGCAGGGCGATGAGGACGAGGTGGACAGGGTTGGTCTTCCCCTGCACGGCTCCAATTGAAATAAGGGCCGAGGCTGTACACATCTCAGCAATCACTAAGCTATATCAAAATATTAACTTAAATATTAGATCTGTGAAATGTGTATTTATAGTATTTTCTGAATTTTATTGTTGTCGTTTGATACATCTCTGTTCAATCAGGTGCCATTTTATTTCGCTATACAATCTGTAGATACTGGGACAAATGTATTCTGCTCAAATAGATGTGTGACATCAAATTAAAAAAGTGAGAAAATGACTGCCTCAGCCGGTGACATACCTTCTCAAATCTGCCCTGATCTTTCCTCTGTAATACCAGGATTCAATTCCATTGAGTATGATAGCCCATTGAGTGGCCATGACAGCTACAAGAAGGTTGAATCCAGAGGCACTGTAACTGTATCGCACTAGAAAAGTGCACAAGAAGCCGAAACCTAGAATCACCATCACGTTCACATCCTGGAACTCTGCAAAATAAAGGAAATAGTATAGGCTTTACAAAAAAACTCTCAAATACTTGGATCACAATTCAGTTCTGTACAATGGTCACTCCTGCTGTGTTTCAGTGAAACCAATTGTCAAAAGACAACCCTAAAGAACCAGCAGCTGTTTGATCTTATCACTGCCTAACAACTGCAGCCACTCCCCATACTCATGGATCCTAGTAATTATTTTGCTTTTTAACCTATAGTTTTCAAATGATGTTTCCTTGATTGGTTATTCACCTTTCAACCCCCTCCCCATCCAAACTCACTACTTAGGCCTACCTGCGTAAAAGCTGCTGAAGGTAGTCCCATATGCTTTTATATTGCTTTCGATCTCAACGTAAACGGCATATATGACTATGAAGCCTATCTGCAGAAAAAGCAGCAAAGGTGCCAGACGGGATCGCAGACTCGGTGCGTACTGAGGAGCCATTGGAGACGTTCCCTACGCACTGCTCTTCCAACTGATGCAAGTGTAAGCCCCAGCGCTTTGAGCAGGGCGCAACCCTAAACACATGCACATCTTTTCGTATTTATCAGCTGCTTGGCAAGAACTGGTCTTTGACTGACAAGCCTTGCCTGATATCGGACAGAATCGTAAACATGTTACAACTCGGTGGAGTGGGTTGATTCAAAGGGCTGGACCCAGGCAATGACTGGTCATTAGTGAAATGTATTTTGATGCGTAAAGAAAAACAATTTAGTCATGTCAGACAGGCAGCAAACAATGCAGCCCCTTAGAAAAATTACAAATGGATTGAGGTCATGAAAGATAACTATGTATGAATGTTGAATTTAAGTAATTTTTGCTACTAAAAATGTTGTTTTCAAGAAGAGGAACAGACTAAAATGCAGCATTATTAGCCTATAATAGTACCGTATATAGACGATATCGAGAGAATTAGCATTAATTGGCTAATTGACACTCCAAAATATGTAGGACATGAAATACTACAGATCGCACAGCAGTAGTTGTCAATTGTATTTGTATACACTATTTGGCCATACATCTTTAAAAATAACCCTCTTCATCGTACATATTTATAATGCCACGCTGTTTTGGTCATGAAGGCAATGGTAAACAAAAATCTAGGGGCAAAGTTCATCACATAAAAAGCAACGGCAACTGCAAGCCACACTTTCAGTCAAACGCACCTGCGCGCGTTCCACTACACGCACATATTTCAAGCTGTAAAACATAGATTGCGCACAAGGCCTTGGGGCAGGTCTGTCAATGAACCACAAACAAAGGGACTGATATAAATAACCCTCGTATGCTGGAAGGGCTGTTTTGTATCTCGCACAAAGGGAATTTTGTCCCAAAAACTGCATATTTTCTGCCTATAATAAACCGAAGGCAAAAACCTCTAAGAACAAAACCCGCCTCCGCGATCAGCTCATTGGTCAATCAGCGATGACCGATTAGTCCACAACAATCTGATTGGTTACGGGGAGACGTTCCATACACAGCATCCCACCCTCGCGCTCCTCTGTTCTCTTTGGCGTAAGATACCTGAGCGACCGGCCACGGTGCAACGTCAATGGCTCATCTCTGGATCCGTCAAAGAGATAGGCCTCGGCGGATAGAATTGATTGGATATACCAGCCGTCTGACAAGTGGACGCACGTAAAACACAGCACGGTCTGGGCTTATTGAGTCTGCGCTAACAGAAAAAGAGGAGGTTCCCGAATAGAGTCCTTTATTTATTTCTTTGTTTCCACTGGGGGGAAATAATAACAGCGACATATACCGCAGGCACTTCATTTATTATATTTGTCCGTATACACAAGAAAACTGGATAAGATTACAGTGGTTACTCGAAGGCCAAAGCCAAGGGGAGGAGGATGAAGCGGCGCAATGCGGACTGCAGCAAACTCCGACGGCCGTTAAAACGGAACCGAATCACTGAGGGTATATACGGCAGGTAACTTATGTGCAGCCCGACGGAGGGGTCCTCCTCACGACAACAATGGGGGGCAATGAATGGGGGTGTTTGCCGCTTGATAGCTGCAGAATGTGAAGCTTCCTAACGTCACTACTGATATCAATGGACTGCCAACGCTAGCTAGCTTGTTAGCCTAGCTAGCTTCTAGTGGTAGCATAGTGTATGCTAGCGGGTTGTTTTCGTACATAAACAGGTAACGTTAGCTGTTAAGCTAGTCGTAGCGCTAGGCCCCAAAACAGCCTGTTTTGCACCATGTCACAAGGTCTCTTTCATAGCAGCGTTACTGTTTATAATAAGCTGCACGGTGTCCTTCGACACTTATTCAACAACACTGACTATCTACCGTCTGCTCACGTCAGTTGTCACCTGCTAGCCGTGTCAAACTTAGCAGCTTCCCTGTTAGTTAGGGTAACTTATGTTAGCTAGCACAACTCCAGCTATGTCTGATTATTTCTCACCTCACCACATGCGCCTTACCTATCCAGTAAAGGCGTAACATATGCTAACGTTCACTGTAAACACGAGTTGACTGAAGGCAGTTTGTCTGACTTCTGAAGACCTCGTGTTTCGCTATTCAGGCAACTTAAAAGTTGCTTAGTTGTCCTTCACAGCCACACCTGACAGGTCCGAACAGTTAGATCTATGTGACATCCCATGTATCTGATAGACCAAACATTAGAGGCACCTAGTCTCACACGTGGCATCCAGACGTAGAGATGTGGGGCAGTACTTGAATTATTGAGCAGCTGACCCATCACAAAACGGCCATGCTTTGAGATCAAAGGACACCCCTACTGTGTCACAAAAATGTCAACTGTGATCAAATGTATCTATTATATCAAATTTGAATTGTGACACTAGGAAAGAAGCAGCAATAAATGAACACATTCTGTGAGTAAATGTAATGCCCACAACACTTGAGAAAAGTATATACCGTAGTTTGGCACGGTTGCCACGTCCAAATGTTCAAAGCATCATCACAGAAGAACACGCCACATTATGTACGTGGACCTCCTCCAGAATGTCTTCTCATTTCTGCGTACATGTTCTATATATATATATATATATATATATATATATATATGCATGCAGTTGCATTTTATAACATCAGCCACTTATAATAAGTGCAATGCACACAGGCATTTCATCTGTTGAACAGCAGCAACAGGTGCCAGACATGCAACCTTCACTTGATTCTCTCACACACACACACACACATTTATAATAAAGCAGAATCTCTTTTGATGTGTTGACTGATGGTTTGCCACATATTGACTGTTAAATATGAGTCCCATTCTTGTTAACACAAATCATCATTGCCAATATAAAGTAGCAAAACATTTTGTGTCATCAAATGTTTCTTATCGTTTTCAGTACCTTCCTGTACCTGAAGTTCCTGGTGGTGTGGGCACTGGTGCTACTTGCAGACTTTGTACTGGAGTTCAGGTTTGAGTACCTCTGGCCATTCTGGCTCTTCATCCGGAGTGTATACGACTCCTTTAGATACCAGGGGCTGGTGAGTGGCTGTGTCCTTATATTTATTATGATTCCCTATAGGTGACAAAAGAACATAGTCATTTTTTGTTTTTAGATATTGCACTAAAACAAGCAAGTGCAGACAGACTTAGATTATCAGCACCATAGTGTTGCTGTCACAGTCTCTGCATTTACATGTGAAATTTAGTAACCAGGTCATTGTGGCCCTCCTGCAGTAACTTGATTTCTTAATGTCATGTGACCAAGAAGCAGGTAACAGTAGCTAGATAGCAGTGTGGTGAGATGAAAGGAAACATTAGTACACATAGTAGTGCATCTTTGTGTCCAAAGTAATTGGATCCAAAATCAGGCTCAACCTGAAAGATCAAAAGTCTAACCACTGTTTGTCATTTACCACAAATGTTTATTTGCCGACACATGCACAAAGTGAAGTGTCTCTCACACTACAGAACCCGTAGTTTCACTGCATCTTCTGTAGAAATGCTTCGACCTAAATGTAAATAACTTATTGCTTTAGTGTTATGTATCAGATATAAACTTAACATATGTCAGCTTTGATTCAAAGATGTTTTATCTTTCAGTCAGTCTTTAGAGTTCTGATGCTGTGAGGCAGCAAACAAGGTCATCTGTCAGATTTGATCAGGCTTGCAAGTTATGAGTGTTCCTGTTATCTAAATTTTGTACGATAATGTTAATCTACCATTGTTTCATTTTGCCGTGGCTGTCCATTGTTGATGCTGTACAGCGTGTTCTCATTGAAATGCATTGTGTAGGTGTGTGTGTGTGTTTGTGTGTTTGTGTCTCACGGCGATGCAGAAAAGGAGAAACAAAAATGTAATATTCGCAGAACCATTCATGGTGCTATAATTCAACAATGAAACGTAGAGTTGCATCACCCAGAACGAGATCACTCCCATTATAGCGGATTAAGATTTGGTAGCCAGCCCTTCTGTGAACAGGTGTCTTAACATCTTAAGGCTTGTTGTTAGCCTTAAAGCGTTTCCTTTTTTCTTTTTAAGACAATGTTTTAGGTTTCCAGCACCTACATCTGTCCTTGCTGCATATGTTGCTGGTTTATCATGATCATAACCACGTCTCCTCTCTCCTACAGGCCTTCTCAGTATTCTTTGTGTGTGTGGCGTTTACTTCGGACATCATTTGCCTCCTATTCATCCCAGTGCAATGGCTATTCTTCGCTGCCAGTACTTATGTCTGGGTGCAGTATGTTTGGCACACAGGTAAGGCCCTCCCACGTATAGGTGTCTTGATATTTGTTGGTATAAACTCTGGATAATGTCTGTGATTAACAGGGCACTCGCTCTTAACATTCCTCTCATTTGTGTCTAGATTATTTCTGTTTAACAACTCAAAAAATAAGGAAGGAAGAAGCCATCTGTGTATTTACAAGATGGGCTGAGATAGATCATTCTTTCAAGTCACAGACCACACACACATTCTTAGAACTGGCACTATTTGGTTTTGTTCTTCCACTTTGTGCTTCGGGGGGAAAACCAGGTGTGAAAAGAGTTGTGCAGTTCCCATGCACATTGTGTTGTGTTTTTTTTACAAATAGACTTGCTTCTTAGAATTTTGCATGTTGTGTAAGTGAGCTGCACTCTGCGGATTAGCTGTCAGTCTGATTTAGCAGTATCCCCCTGCGTTGACCAAAGGCCAGGTGTCAGATGGAAATCCTAGTGCCAATTGGGGGAGGGAGCAGCACGGTGGTTCCCAGTCGCTTTCTGAGCCCTCCAACTTTACTCCCCAGTGATATTCACTGTAGTATTAATATCTCTTACCCCTCCACAGCCTGCTGGGGAAATGTTCTCGCTGTTTATTGCATTCAAGGAGACTATGGGGGTAGTGTCTGTGTTCCCACCACCCAGTGTGTTCAGTGATAATGGTGGGTCCATAAAGAATCAAGTAAGGTGTAGGGAAGTTAAAGATTTGTGTAGAATGATGGTCTACACAGGTCTGTGTTCATCAGGGGTCTCACTTGTATGCACAAAATAGGGCCTAAAAGAGGCGCGTGCCACTTCCCACGCGAAAGTAATGGTCCATAAAAACAAAGTTGACGGGAGAATGTGTGCACCTGCACGGAAACGCTGACTCATGCATACGAACATTTTGGAGGCACGGGAAAGTGGCGATGCAGATGGTGAGGTGGTGAATTAAAGTGAATTAAAGCCAGACTATGTGAGCGGCATCATTTCACGTATAATGATGCCTCTAACACTTTTAACTTCACTTCATATCACACGTTACGTTGCACTTATAGATCCTCTTTATCATAAGAATTCAAACCAGCAGTGTTATTTGTGCGTGTACTAGTTAGCTATAACTATTCCATAAGCACTTTTTCATTTGTAAAATATATAAACCAACTCACACCTTTTTGAATTGAATTTTGCTTAATCTTTACACAGCGCTAGCTGCTGTCTTTAGCGCAGAGGAGAGGGCCAAACTACCAACACTTGTGGTCAGCTGTGGAGCAGCTGATGAAATTATCATCATTTGTAAGATAAAGTCAACTAGTGTTAAAGAACTGCAGAACAAATCAATAATCTTCTAATACTCTGCATATATCTCCAAGTACGATCTTGGTTTTCATGTAGTATTTGTGAGTAAAATCGCTGCGGTGCACACGACTTTATTAGCAATTGGTCTGAATGCTACAAACATAAATACTGCGGTGACACTGGTACTGTGTAATGCTGCACGATAGATACTCTGGCACCGAAGTTGTTAGTACTGCGTAATTCAAAGAATTACAAGGGAACGAGTGTTCAGGGATCCCTTCATCCAGAAACAGCTGATCTTCTGTGTAAAACAAAACTTTTCTTGGTAGTTGCCGTGATTCACCTTAAATTGACCAGCAGCTCATTTCTATGCATCAACATTCACAAGGTGCTTTGCATTGACTGTTTATGGATGCATGTGGGAGTGGGATGATGTGAAATTGGTTGCCACATCATCTGGTGCTCACTGGGGCTAAGTCAGCTGTATTTGTGTCTATATTTCCTCAAAATGTTTCCTGAATACAACATAAAACAAAGATTTAAATGATTATGGAAGAATAAGTAAACAATGACCAAGCACTCGGTTCCAACTTTGCCAGTTTTTGGTTCTCATTGCAATGGACACACAATTCAGGTAGTCCTCCTAGTGATGTTCAATGCCCATTCCTAACATCTTTGTCCTGCATTGTTGTTTCAGAGAGAGGTGTCTGTCTCCCCACCGTGTCTCTATGGATACTCTTTGTGTACATAGAGGCGGCCGTCAGATTCAAAGACCTGAAGAATTTCCACGTGGACTTGTGTCGTCCTTTTGCTGCACACTGGTGAGCCACTGTTCTGTTTAAATCAGGTGGAGCTTAAAGAATACATGCACTTAAATATGCCTTATGGTACAAGTAGGAACGGGTCTGATGTTTCACTTGGATTCTCCCCAAGACTCTACATATTTAATAACAATCCTGAAAGAGGTTTAAAGTAGCACCTCTACAGTTTAGGCTATGAGAGACATGAACCCCGAAGAGCTTCAAGCTGATTTTGTCTGTGCTAACCTGTGTTATACCGTGAAGTTGAGCCGTTAACATCCCAATAACTAGAGACCATCCTGGGATGGGATCACACTACCCAACAGTACACTTATGAGTGTACTTCTTGTGTCCATCTCCGTAGCATTGGCTACCCAGTGGTCACGCTGGGCTTCGGCTTCAAGAGCTACGTGAGCTATAAGATGCGCCTTCGGAAGCAGAAGGAGGTACAGAAGGAGAATGAGTTTTACATGCAGCTTCTACAGCAGGCCCTGCCTCCAGAGCAACAGATGCTCCAGAGGCAAGAGCGAGAGGCAGAGGACGGTAAGAATCAAACACACATACAGTACGTGTGTGTGTGTGTGTGTCAGGAAATGTGAGACTCGCATACACTATCTACTAGGACAAAATACATCACATTATTTGATTCATTTAAGTCCAGGAGAAACGCTTTCTAAGGTATTTTGAGTCCTCTTCATATGATTTAATGGATTTTGGCAATAAACATGGAACCTGGAAGTGGTACTGTCTTTTCAATCACAACCAGGCTTGTATCAAGTTTGTGTTGGTTTGTAACGAGTCTTGTCCAACGTACATTTGCCTCCCTAGCCAAAGACTGTGGTTGAAGGTGTACCTGCCTCACAGTTTAAATAAACACCACGCACATAATGATCAGGAGGCTCTGCTCATTGGGTGGGATTAGGCAAAGATTTGAATGGAGCTCGCAGAGCAAGACGTTAGTGGAGGATTGTCAAAATTGCAGCTGGAAAAAAGATTTTCCACCAGCCAACCAATACCAGAAAAAAAGATCACTTGAAATGCAACGCAGCTGTGTGGTTTTGTTGTGCAGTGATAGGCAAAGTCAGGTCATTTCACTCAAGTAGCACTTAACCAACCAACGTGTGACTCCTCATAGTCGCTGCTCACATTGCTTACATAAAGTCATGGTTCATAAATAATGAAAATCTCCTTCACTTCCCCCTGTTATTCATGTAGCAGCAGCAGCAGCAGCAGCAGCAGCAGCAGCTAAAGGAATATCTGAAGTAGACACACCTCCAGTGTCACAGAATGGCGCCCCAGCCAATAAAAAGACATCGGCAGCACTGCCGGAGTTAGAGTATAGGGAAAAAGGGAAAGAGGGAAAGGGCGGCGGCGGGGAGGCTAAAAAGCAGCACAACAGCATCCTGCCATCGTCAGTGGACTCTAAACTCCAAGAGATGGAGTATATGGAGAACCATATGAACAACAAGAGACTGACCACAGAGCTGGGCAGCACAGAGAACCTGTTGCTCAAAGAGGACAACAATTCCTCTTGCTCCTCCTCGTCCTCGTCCTCCTCCAAAAACTACAAAAACGCCAGCAGCAACGCCGCGACGCTCAACTCCTCGCCCCGCGGCCACAGCGCCACCAACGGCAGCGTGCCCTCCTCCGCGCCGGCATCCTCCTCTTCCTCGGGGAAGAACGAGAAGAAGCACAAGCTGGCGGTGGGGAAGGGGACGACGGGCGGCTCCCACAGGGATCCCACCGACAACTGCATCCCCAACAACCAGCTGAGCAAGCCGGAAGCACTTGTTAGGTAAGAAGTGCACGCTCAGACACGGATGTGTTCATCCAGACACGTGTTCATCCAGACACATGCTCATTACGACTACACTATACTAACTAAAAACAACTATTCTGAGAGCAAATGCAGATGCACTGGTGGCATTTTTTTCCTTGATCCTGGTACCAAATGTTTGAGAGCTGAGGAGATCTGCATTAGGAAATCACAGCCTGCATCACAGCTGACCTGTGATGGTTCCTTGTGATGTTTTGTAGTGTCCTATAGCCCTATGGTATTTAGTATAATATCTATAAAAAGGTTTGGAAAACGTCTCCTCTCCAGCACACACAGGAATACTAAAGTTCAAAGCTTTTCATCTATTAGCAGTAGTTTCCAGCCATGATATGTGTTGTTTAGTTTGCATCGCTTGCTGCTTTACTCTGGCTTATCATTACCTGAAACTCTTTTTAAGGGAATATTTATGTTATTCTTCACTCACAAAACTAGAAATCTGTTTGACATCCTCAGTTGTGAAAACACATATTGCAAACAGATGGTTGTTAAGAGGGTCTCTTGCTGCTGGCATTTAATTGGGCTGAGTGATAAAAAAACAAATTAGAATTATGATTTAATAACGGATCATCTTTCAAGTGTTAAAGTGTGTTTAGTGTAGGTTTGGTGGGGGGCAGATCATTTTAAATGTCAAAGGAGATATGAAGGCTCTTAGAAACGATGCTTTGAGTTTGACTGGGACTGATGATATTCTGTCTTCAGAGTAGGACATAGAAATTATTCTGAAGCTTCCTTCAACCCGCTTTCAATTCAGAATGAAGGCCAACCCCATTTATGCAACACCCGGAAGCATAAAGTAAATGTGTAGTTTTCGTTGTTTTATTTATACGTCTGTATGGCTTGAATATGACCATACTTTGGCTGCACTAATAATTCAGGGACTGCTTTCCTGAGACAGCTGTTTGCTACCGTGGTCTGGGACATGTGTGTAATCCATGGGCGGACCGTTAGGCCACAATATCTGGATTTATGTGTCTACAACAGCCTACATGGTTTGAAGTACTGTATATATGAAACACCAGTATATAAATCATGCTCTGTTCATTCTTCCACCCGGGACAGGTTGGAGCAGGATGTGAAGAAGTTGAAGGCAGACCTGCAGGCCAGCCGGCAGGTTGAGCAGGACCTGCGCAGCCAGATCGGCTCGTTGGGCAGCGCTGAGCGCACCATACGCACCGAGCTGGGCCAACTGCGCCAGGAGAACGAGCTGCTGCAGAACAAGTGAGCGGGGCCGCTACTCGTTGTGTTAAAGCAAAGTCACAGAAGGGATCCTTTTTTGATTTTAGATCATTAATAACTGGGTCATTGGGGGGGTGCTTATTGTCGTGAATGAAGACTGTAGGGAGAGAGCAGTGTTTCCTCCTTGTTTATTTGTGTGTTTTCTGTGCACTTGCAGGCTCCATAATGCTGTGCAGGCAAAGCAAAAGGACAAACAGGCCGTGGGGCAACTGGAGAAGAGGCTCAAAGCAGAGCAGGAGGCCCGAGGCACCGCCGAGAAACAGCTCGCAGACGAAAAGAAGCGAAAGAAGTTAGAAGAGGCCACAGCAGCCAGAGCGGTAGCACTAGCAGCAGTGTCCAGGTAGGGGCTCATCTGACATGCAGCTTTCTATAACCATTTCACCGCTGACTTGTCGCTCGTTTCTTTCAAGTTGTGATCTGTTGTTGTAATAATTCCAATATGTTTTTTCAGAGGGGAGTGCACAGACACGCTGCGGCGGAGAATCACTGAATTAGAAACAGAGTGTAAGAAACTAACATTGGATATCAAGCTAAAGGAGGACCAGATCAGAGAGCTGGAAGTGAAAGTTCAGGTAAGGTTTTATTTATTTTATTATTATTTGAAGTGTTTATCTGAACTGTCACCATCAAGCGCAGTAAAATTTCTCCGGTATTCTTGCGTTTAAATGCACTCGTCTTGTTCATTTGGTCAGGTGTAATGCTGTTATGCTAGCTGCAGTAGCCGGGTTACAGCGCGGGATTTCAAACTTCCAGCAATTTATTCAGAAGCTTTTTGTTTCTGCTCAGCGATTCGTGGAAGCTTGGGTTCCTAAAATGTGAACCCTATCGCGGTGTCTTGTGTACATTGCCAGTTCTGCTTTAGTCATTGCACGCAAATATAGCTAGTGAGCAAGTTCTCAAAAAGTGTGACAAAGATTCACAAAAAGACAGAAGTGGTGCAGAAAAAGATCCAACAAGCGTATGTCTGTGTCATGAGCCCTGTTCCAGTGCTAGTGCCCCAGAGCTAGGTCGTACCAGGGGAACCTCCATTTGTTCTTCATGCAGCACTGAATGAAATTGAGTTCACATCAGTTATGACAATGAATCACATTTGCTCTGTCACCAGTTTTGCTAAAGCATCCAATCACAGGACAGTCCCCTCCTGACTGAACCCTAACTGTATCTGTTCTCCATCTCGCAGGAGCTTCATAAATACAAGGAGAACGAAAAAGACACAGAGGTGCTGATGTCGGCACTGTCAGCCATGCAGGACAAGACCCAGCACCTGGAGAACAGTCTGAGCGCAGAGACCAGGATCAAACTGGACCTCTTCTCTGCGCTGGGAGACGCCAAGAGACAGCTGGAGATTGCACAAGGTCGGTCTGGTTGCCGTGCTCGGCGTATTTATTCAATATGTGTAGGCGTGCTCATGCTGAACCGTTGGTTGTCTGTATTCAGGTCAGATCCTGCAGAAGGACCAGGAGATAAAAGATCTGAAGCAGAAGATAGCCGAAGTGATGGCCGTCATGCCCAGCATCTCCTACACAGCCGACACCGGCAGCATGAGCCCCGTGACCCCCCACTACTCCTCCAAGTTCATGGACACCAATCCCTCCGGCCTCGACCCCAACGCCTCCGTCTACCAGCCGCTCAAAAAGTGAACGCTTCGTCCCGCCTCCATCCTCCCCGTCATTTGTATTTCCCCCCCAGCAGGCCGCACCACCTTCCAATCTGCTCGGCACGTCTGCGGCTGAGAAGTTGTTTTTTTTCCTCTCTCTGGTTTTTTATTTTTCTCCTCGCCAGGTCAGAAGGATGTTGTATTGTGTGACTGTATTTGTTGTAGTTAAAACAAAAGACAAAAAAAACTTTAAACGGACATCACATGTCAACTAGGAAGTCGCATTTTTTTCTTTTTTTCCCTCCCTGTGTCTAGTGAAACCTCACAGAATCGAGTATGTATCTTCATCTCAAGGGTGTTGCGCCCCCCCCCCCCCACCACCACCACCACCAATGCATCCACCTGCTGCCGGTTACCAGGGGAATAGCTTCCTTCTTATCTTAGGTTGATTTTTGCCTCCTAAACCTTGGAAAACCGAGTTCTCCTTTCATCATGCAGCCTGACTTGCATCTCAATTTCTTTGACAGATTGTTTTCTCCCAAAATAGTCTGGCGACATCTGTACAACCTGAGGAATGTAGTGCACAGCTGGCACAGACTCTCACCCCTTGTTCTGTTGTAATTTATTTTTTAAGGCACCAAATGAACCCTGATTTCAGCTGCTTTGAGGTATGGTGGTAAATCTTTTGTTTTTTTAAAGTGTATTGCGTGGTTCTATTTGTTCACTCTTTAAAGATTCAAGTGTTGATTGCAACAAGTTGGAAAAATATATTGTGTTGTGAGCAGAAACATAGACCTTAAATGATATGAACCCAAGCAGCTCCTAAAGTCAGTCCTGAAGTGAGTTTTTGAGTTGAGGAAAGAGTGCAGTAACAGGTGTGTGTGTGTGTGTGTGTGTGTGTGTGTGTGTGTGTGTGTGTGTG
>NW_022280037.1:34509-59113 GCF_004355925.1 Anarrhichthys ocellatus | reverse complement strand
GTGTGTGTGTGTGTGTGTGTGTGTGTGTGTGTGTGTGTGTGTGTGTGTGAGAGAGATATGCAGGTGGACCGGCTTCTCAGTACTCTGCATAGTCTTTCATTGGTTGTCATGATCACAGTGCCTTGAGTTGAGGACATAAAGTGAGTAATGAGATACGGCCCGACCCTTATGAATTAATTAGTTGTGACACATCTGGCTCAGCTGGACAGGATCAGAATTTGACCTCTCCTGGTGAAGTGGGACAAAGTTGCCTTCAGATGCTAATTTGGCTTTTGGGCTCTCTACTAGCGTCCACACCGGTAGAGCCGCTGCTCCATCGTGTCCACGTGAGGGCAGCTCTGCCCCTTTAAGTAAGTCACACTAACGGATTCGGTAGACTGCACTTGATTCATTGTTCTCCTATTTGCCTGTTCAGTATGGCGACATGATGTTGCCCACCACAGAGTCTGCTGTTTATACGTCCGCCCACAGAAGCTCATCTCTGCTGCTGTTAAACCCCCAAATCCCTCGGTTTAGCTGCTGCCCCCCCCCCCCCCTTATTGTTTTTGATTCCCCAATTAAAAGTTGCACTGTAGAAAACACTTGCTGTTCGAAAGGGAAAAACCGTAAAGATGGACTGTGCAATGTAAACAAAGCTTTTGGAAAATGCCAACTTTAATATAGCGGATAAATGATTTTATTTAATTAATCCTCTTCAGTTTGTGTGCCAAGACTGGGAATGCTGGTTTTCTCTAAGTACAGTGTTCAAGAATGTACTGCAAGTACATTGGCTGACGTGTTTGTCAAATATCCAGTTGAATATCAGTTCATGAAAGTTTCCGTTAAGCAGGTAGAGAAAGCGGTCACCTGTTCGTAGTAGACTGTGTAGTTAAAAGTAAGGGACTAGAAAGTCACATTTCTTTTTGTGAACGTTACAGTATTTGCAACTGTTTGGGGGGAGGTGGCTGTTTCTAAAGCAGCTTCCCTTCCTCCTGTTTCTGCTGGTATTGTTATTTTTCCTGCAGGGAGAGAATCTCTAAAGTCTGATGTGGTTTCACCCTCATCTGAAATGGTCATTGTTGTGCGCGTGGTTTTCACTGATTGTACATGGAGACGCTTTTCTTTTCGCTCAGATTGCTGTCGTTGGTTCCTGGGGAAGAAAAGAAAATGTTGTGAAAATGACAGTTTAGTCAGTCAACTGATTGTTGAGAGTATAGAGAAGTGTTTTGTTGTTTTTTTTTGTTTTCTATGCCCACAGTCACTGCTCTGTTTCTCCCCAGGTCTGACCTTGGCTGTGCTCTCGCTCTGTGAGGTTTACAAGGAATAAACATTGTTTCTTGCAAATTCTCTGCTTGTTGTTGTTCATTTTAAGTTACATTTATTTGCTTTCCAAACTTTTGTCATCAGGGTTAGTTCAGCTTTGGCTTAACACAAAGCCTGCTTCACAAGCTGAAGTTGTGGCGTTTAAAAGAAGTGGGATTTTAGGAGGCAGGGTACATTCTAACAGAGGCTATTGAGTTGCATTATGGGAAGTGTAGGATCCAGTGTTTTTGGAGCTTGACTACTGTCTCTGCCTCAGTTGCTTCAATTATGACCATTCTTTCATCAATGTCAAAAGTAACTAAACTTAAGGAAAGTTAAAATGCTGGAGTGCCCATAAAGCATGTGTGGCATCTCAAACACCATCAGCCCATCAGTTTCATTTTGTTGTAATGTCAGTTTGAAAGGGAACTGAGTGATTTCTCTATAATGACTGACTACTGCATTAATATAGTCAAAGTAAAAATATATATATATGGGTTCTGTTATGATTTGTGATGTGTAATTTGCCCAAACAAAGGTTCATATAATTGGTTATCTGGTTTCCTGGCATTGTAAATCAGATGCACTATAGCTGTTGCCACTAGGAGGCAGTGTTCATCCATGTCATTTGGGTTTGGAGAGATAATCTGTCCACACAGTCTCTGGTTTTTAATTCTGTCAAGAACCACTAAATCCCTCTTTTCAGGACCACAAAATCCCATTTAGCTCTGACAAAAGGAACTTATGAATAATTTGTTCATGCGAACCACTAATCGCTGCTCGTCAAAACACGGTGACCAGTGGAACTCCCACTAAATCACACGGCAGCATCGCGTTGGTAAACGAAGTCAGTAATGTGCACCATGTAAATAACAATATTTAAGCACATTTTACTCCACTTTTCAGATCTGGACATGATTACTCTGTGCTATATGCTGACCTCTGGGCTTTGGATTTCAGTCAGTGGCGGAACCAATAAATGGGAGCACATTTTGGGGCTGCCATGCATTTTGATTGGAATGATAATTCATTCATCTAATGCCGTTGGGCATTAGATGAACTGTACTGGCGATGCCATTAGACCTCACTAATCTACAGTAAATCCAGCTGTTTGTAGAGAGAAGAAGCCATGAAATGAGAGATTCCAGGTATGGCCCTCTTGAACTACTCGGTGAACGTAAGGACCATGACAAAGACTTTCCATGTGGGCGAATAGACGTGTGCTTGTCCTCATGTATAAATAAATCCTTTGTATTTTGTCTTTCATAAGAATAATCTCTGTTGAATGTTGCAGTGGTGCCCCTCTTCCCTCCTCCAGTAGATCTTTCTTCCCAAACACACCTCCTGTGCCCATTACCTGTGTTGTTGCTGTAAAAGGCGAGGTATGTCTTGCATGCTTCAGTAACTGGCAGATTTACTCGCAGAAGACTCCGCTCTTTTGTCTCCAGCCTCTCAGTGAAGCGTGGCTGCAAACAAAGAAGCAGTGATTTAAAAGGAATGCACCTGCCGGAGAACAGAGGGGTGCTTTGGTTTACACTGCTACCCTGATGTGGTGATGTGTCTCCCTTGGAGGCATTGTTTCTGCAGAATAAACTCAACACTATGTAATTGCTAACTGAGCTTCAGATTGCCGATTTGTCCTTGGGGACGTATTAGCCTTGTTGCACTCTTGTATATCTGAGAAATGTGGAAGTGCAAGATTTTTTGAAAGCCATTCTCCTGAGTCACTCATTTAGTGTGTGACGATGGAAGCTCAATGGAATTCAATTTAGAAATTGAGCTTGGTGTCATTTTTAAATGTTTTAACAATTGACCTGATACAATACAAAGGTTTTCGGTGTCAACACACAAATAATATCTTTTGATGTCTTAGTTTGAGGATGAGGATCACTGAACAAAGCGCTTAATGTCGTCTCAACACGAGAATAACTTTCAACAGTCAGCAGCAACATTATGTTAATGTAGATGTTATCAAATAATTACTAAATAAGACTAAAGCTACTGTGAATATTGAGGTTGAGGTTTTTTCATCATCTCAAAACTCGTGACAGAAAGTGGGGCTATAAAGGGTCATTTGGATCTCTTGAGAAAATGTCAACCATCAGAATCGTTGTTAGTTGACCGTGTCTGGTCCTTTTGACCAACATAAACATCGAACAAAAAGTTCGGAAATTAGTGTTTGGTAGATTATTTCTCTGTTGTAACAATGCTTCTTGGCAATAAATGTTATACCGTTGGAAAGCCTGTTTATTTACCTTTCAAACGGTGCCCCATTTGTAAGGAACATGCATTTGTGGGATGAGCAGCACAGCTGAGTATGTGGGTTGCGCCCATGAAAAATTTGCCAAATCTTCTCTGCCAATGCCAAACAGCTTATTCTGCTGTTGCTATTGACCGTCGGGCCCATTTGCGCTGGTGTCGGCAACACCTGCACTGGAACCTGAACATGTGGAGGAACGTTATGATCAGCGATGAGTCCAGATTCTGTCTAAGGAAGTTGGATCGTACTGTCAAAGTGTGGAGAAAACGGGGAGAACGCTATGCTGATTGCTGCACCGATAGAGGAACACCTTTTGGTGGAGGCAGTGTGATGGTGTGGGGCGGCATCTCCATCACTGGAAAAACGAGGCTTTTCTTCATTGGAGGCAATCTCAATGCAGAGAGATATCGAGATGAGATTCTGCAACCAGTGGCAATCCCATTTCTCCACAGTCTGGGACCGAACTCCATCCTCTAAGATGAAGACGCTCGCCCCCACAGAGCGGTTTATCAGAGACTACCTCCAGAATTTGGGAGTGGAGAGGATGGAATGGCCTGCCAACAGTCCTGACCTCAACCCAATTCAACACTTGTGGGATCAGCTGTTCGTGCCAGAGTGACCAACACAACCACGTTGGCTGACTTGCGACAAATCCTGCTTGAGGAGTGGAATGCCATCCCACAGCAGTGTGTGAGCAGGCTGGTGACCAGCATGAGGAGGAGGTGCCAGGCTGTTGTGGCTGTGTATGGTTCTTCCACACGCTACTGAGGCTCCTGTTTGTTAAATGAATAAATTGTAAAATTGCCAATATGTCTTGTTTCTTCCTTGTTACTGATAGACTTCAATCATCCAATCCACCAAACAACACCAAACAAGAGTAATAGCAACAGCAGAATAAGCTGTTTGGCATTGGCAGAGAAGATTTGGCAAATTTTTCATGGGCGCAACCCACATATTGAGCTGTGCTGCTCATCCCACAAATGCATGATCCTTACAAATGGGGCACCGTTTGAAAGGTAAATAAACGGGCTTTCTAACGGTATAAAATTCATTGCCAAGAAGCATTGTTACAACAGAGAAATAATCTACCAAACACTAATTTCTGAACTTTTTGTTCGATGTTTATATTTAGAATCATGAACAACAAAAAGATAAATGTGACATGAATTGCTCTTGACTGCCTAGCAGGGTTTCCTCTTCAGGACTCGAGAAATGGGGCATCTTCGTCGACAGTCCAGATCTCCTTGACCTCATGTTTCTTTCATCAGGAAACCCCTTTTTCCTCCACATGTCCAGCGGGACTCCTTGGCTTCCATTTTTTTCCTTTCCTCCCCTACAGCTGTTCTCTTATGGGCCGTCAGAGCACTATATGGGGGCTATAGGAATCATACATTAATATCAAGTGAGTATGTGACCAAATCAGAGCATCCTGCTGACGATAAGTGAGTGTGGAGAATGACCGTACCGAAATCATTCATAATAACAAAATATATTTTTTATTATTATGATGCATACCATTGAATTCAGCTGCTATATCTACCTGAAAAGGTGAGGGGACTGAAATGAAGTATTTTTCCGCCCTCTAACCTATTTCTGCTCGTGACATTAGCCTGCTGACATTTCCACTGGATATACGGCAGATCTCGAGGCTCGTAGAAAGGTGAGAAGCATGTGTGGCTGAATTAAACATCAGAGGTGTAACCGCAGCCCGTGATGTGACTGACAAACCATCGGTCTCGAAAAAGACACCGGTGGGAGTGAAAACGGCGCCGTGTTTTAACAGGAACAGCACCCGCCCGCTCGGGCTGCAACAACCACCTCCTCACTGGCGTGACTCCACAACCGGGCGTCACGCACATTATCCGGTTCATTTACATACAAAACGCCGCCCAGGGGGACGAACATGATAATCTACCATCGACTGAAAGCTATCCGCGCGGAGGGGAGGAAAAAACAGCAGAAAAAAAGTTTGAACGGGAGAGCGCTGTTCTGAAGGAGGCGAAGTGTTTCGACACTACACGAAACAGGCGCTCGTCGGGCTCTTTGCCCCACTTTTTGGATTTACGATATGGACGCTTTGAAATCCGCTGGAAGGGCAATTATACGGAGCCCCAGTATCGCCAAACAGTCGTGGACCGCGAGCAGACATAAAAGTGAGTATTCAGCTGTTCAGTGCATTGCCGTGAATGCGATAGCTGCCGCTAAATTAGGCTAAATCGAGGCTAACTTGGCTAAACCGAGCCAAGCTAGCCTCGCCCAGGAGCTAACATTACAGCCGGTGTTTACTTAGCGCTACTTTACAACTCGGCTGTGTACGTCAGCTACAGTTGTTGAGGAGCCAGGATAGCTGTCAGTGTGCGGGGAGGGGGGGTGCTTGGTCGACACATTCACTCGAAACACGAATATTTAAACATTAGAGAGTATTTTAAGTCACAAATGGTTTGTTATGGTTTTCAACTTGACACTTAAACTGACAGCAGCGCCACGCAGCCCGTAAACTGACTCCTGTTGAGGCTTTTTCTTCTTCTTTCTTTCTTTTTTTTTTTTTGGTTGCGCACAGAGAAACAAGTTCAGCTTCTAAACTGCGTCTCCGCATATCTAACGAGTCCAATGAGTTTCTCGGTTTTTAGTCACTCTGAACCAAAAGCGTGATAAAAGTTAGTGAAATCCTCTGCCACGTCACTCTGGCTCACACGGTGGTGAAACGTGCAAGAGGGGCTCAGCGGGGAGTATATATATATATATATATATATACTGTGATGAAGAAGTGAGGGAGTCACTGGAGCCAAAAGGCATGAAAAGATGAGTGCTCGTCTTCCTGGCAACACACTGTTGCTAGGCGATATACTATGTGAAACAAAAAATGAAAACGAGAGGCTGTATGACGACAGGAGTGGTTGCAGGGACTGAATATTATGGGGGAGCCGATAGTTCATCGAATAAGAGGTTTAATTATTGGTAAAGTTACGTTAGGTTTTATTTTACATGATGCCTGGAGCTACAACCACGATGTGTGCGACCATCCCCAGGAGGCTGAGCACGGTCCACAGGCTGATCTCACTGTGATAGCATGGCTGTCACATGCAGGCTGAGCTGCCTATAGGCCCTTTAATGTTTGCTTTACACAAAGGGGGAATGTCCTCCCCACCCCCACCCCCCCTCCTTTTATATTTCATAGACAATAGAGCATCGAGATGTCACACGTGCACAGTGCAATCAAAGCTTTGTTTTGGTCCACCCCTCTCTGGGGGGAGTGATGCACATGGTCTGCATGGTCCGACCAGACAGTGGTCACTGAGGACTAATGGCCAATCAATCCCTGCTGCTGGTGAGCCTCATCATGACTCTACATTTAATCTGTGGCAACAGTATCTCTCTCTCTCTCTCTCTCACTCACACTCACACACACACACACACACACACACACACACACACGGGGGTCCTGTGACCGTCGACCAATGTGATATCTAGCATATCATTTCTTCACTCGCATTGCTTATTCATTCGAGCTTCCTGTTTTGTCTACAATCAAGTAACTGTTCATCTTCCTCTTTTCTTTTTTTTTTTCAATCTGGTGCGATAATAATTGTCGGCTTAGCTGTGTTTCAGTTGGCACCAGTGAACTGCAGAGTCATGAGTAAGAAGGCAACTTGTTTCGTCTTGTAGTTTCATTAAGCTTCTGCTTTAATTGGTGGATCCTGCTTTTCTGCATGGGATGTATCCACATACAGTACAACTTCTAGTAATTCCTTTTAATAGTGTGACTTCTGGTTTGGGTTGTATGTGTAGATTTAGATGGGTCCATAATTTGAGACAACATGTCTCCAGTAAGGTTGTCTTTCTTTCTCTCCTGTGTGTAGGCCTGGCCTCGTCAAAGCAGCCAGTCTTCTGCATTCATTCCCTCTCACTGTCAGTGTTGGATCCTAACGGGCTCCAGTGTTTTCATAAAACTGGCCCATGTCTCTTTTAATGATCCCTGCATGTCTAATATGCCAACATTAGCACCTTGTTTTTCATTGCTTTTTTGTTGTGTTGTGCCGGAGTCTGCACGGGCAAGATTGTGTCAGCGATGTCATTTCCTGTGTGGTTTTGAAACGGCTCAGTTGTTTTTTGGCAGTCTGCTGAGCTTAACAAAATGTTCCTGTGTGCTGCCCTCCCATTACATCTGAATAGTTCCCATTTTAAAGGGGGGGTGTAAATGGTATGAAACATCAACCATATTTTTAGGTCATGAAGACCTGTTTTTTTCTCTGTCTGAAAAGTGTGGGAGGCAGAAAATCCCTGTCTGCATTGAAGTGAGACAGCTCCCTCCCACATCCCCGGTCAAGGAGCTGTCTGTTCTGTGGGGTTGTCGATATGGAAGCAGCGACATATGAGGATGTCAGTCCACCCATGCAGACGGCGAATGACCGGCGTGTGATCTTAAACCATTGCGTCTGCATCATTATAACCTCAGATGTGTGTGCTAGTTGCTGTAGCTGTTGACTAATTTGCATATTTTAACATTATTCAGATAGTGTCACTGCAGTGACGGACATGGTTGGTGCTAAATTATATATCTGTAGCTGTAATTTATAAGGCATAAT
Organism: Anarrhichthys ocellatus; assembly: GCF_004355925.1. Classification (NCBI taxonomy): domain Eukaryota; kingdom Metazoa; phylum Chordata; class Actinopteri; order Perciformes; family Anarhichadidae; genus Anarrhichthys; species Anarrhichthys ocellatus. The sequence continues at coordinate 50,986 of NW_022280037.1, read as the reverse complement.
TGTTAATGAAAGCCTCAGTAGGACTTTAAGTCGCTTTTTTACCCAAAGTAGCCTCCCTTTGTTTTAAAGAATAGACGGTGTATGTGGTTTGCACTGTCCAGTCCCTGCTGCACTTGCACAAAGTCACCCAAAAGCGGACCGCGAGGCTGTAATGGAGAAATGTACTTCTATTCCCGTGTGTTGTTATTTCAGAGTAAACACTCTTTCTCTCGGTGTAAACTGCATGAATCGCTCCAAAAATACACATTCATGGCTGAGACTAAAGTAGAAAACCAACTTCGCGATAAGATTGTTTTTTTATTCAAGGAAATGGACAGAACATCACATCTTTTATTTGCCCCACTTGTTCACAGTAGGGACTACTTTTTGAAAGATTATGGCATTCTGTGAAGCCAAAAGGGAAGTCTGGGCAGGATGCACGGCGGCTAACCAGTTCACCTCCCCGGTAAGAAATAATTGATGTAATCTCCTTCAGCCATATGTGGAGACATATGGCCGGTGTGCTAGTTCTCAGTTCTTCAGCCTCATTGTCAGGAGGAAGAGATATTGGTGGCGAAACAAATGCCATCTGAGACTTTTACAGCAAGGAGGAAAGCCCACAAATCAGAATTGCGTATATTCAGACAGCCATCTGAAACTGGACAAAGTCACACTGTTGGTCATTCAGTGTCCCCAGCGATTACAAAACGTTTTTATTTTTAATCTTGTTATGCCCGGTCCAGGCATAACGATGGGTCTCCCTCTCTCTCTCCCTCCCAATAATGAATGACCAGTGCTGCTGCCATACAGCCGGAGGAGAAAAGAGAGAGAGAGAGCACCGGCCTCCACAGGGTCCTTCCTTAAATCCGGCCTAATCAGTCCAATCACCTGCAACGCAGCAGATCAAAACACAGACGCAATGTACACACAGCACCACCCTCAGGCAGGGAGGAAAACAGCATTCATGTTCGTTATCTTATGACGTCTAAGTCGTAACAAATCTGTTCTGAGCAAGTGAGTTAATAGCACTAGACTCTACTGCGGGCATGTTAAGGCCGTGGCTCTACATTGCTGGGCACCTCCAGCATTCCTTTTCTGCAGCTGTGGAAGTTTATGGAGGTCTTTTGGGTGTTTAGTCAGTAGATGTGAACAAAACTCAAAAGTGGCTGATGAAACTTCTCCTCCACTCCCTCCCACACACACGCACACACACACACACACACTGGTGAGACCAAAACGTCCAAACAATCCCCGTCGTGTCCCGTCAGAGGTTGTGGAGTCTCATGGAAGCTCACATGACACACCCTAAACTCCCTAGGAATGCAGGGGAGGGTTGTTATTTTTATGCATTACTGCTCATTGACTGTCTTTCTGCCCTTCACCTGTGTGTCCACTTGTCACCACAATGACAAGTTGAAATGTGTCTGTGCAAAGAGGCACATGAAAAATAATATCGGAGTAAGGCAGAGCAGAGATTTGCGGAGGAGGTGACGCACACATCTCCAAAATCTCAGGGGCCCATTGCGCAAATCTGTGGTCGTCTTGTGTGTCGAAACTGGTTCAACAAAAAGTATGCTCCTCTGCCCTTGGGGCAATATGTGACTAAACAAAGAGTCAAACTGTCAAGGCGAGCGAATGGTTTATTTATTTTTCATTTTATTTAAAAAAAAAATCCAAACCTACATGGCCCTGTGTGAAAAAGTGATTGCCCCCTAAACCTAATAACTGGTTGGGCCACCCTTAGCAGCAACAACTGCAATCAAGTCATTTTCAAGTCTTTTACAGCGCTGTAGAGGAATTTTGGCCCACTCATCTTTGCAGAATTGTTGTAATTCAGCCACATTGGAGGGTTTTCGAGCATGAACCTCCTTTTTGAGGTCATGCCACAGCATCTCAATCGGATTCAGGTCGGGACTTTGACTAGGCCACTCCAAAGTCTTCATTTTGTTTTTCTTAAGCCATTCAGAGGTGGACTTGCTGGTGTGTTTTGGATCATTGTCCCGCTGCAGAACCCAAGTGCGCTTCAGCTTGAGGTCACGAACAGATGGCCGGACATTGTCCTTCAGGATTTTTTGGTAGACAGCAGAATTCATGGTTCCATTTACCACAGCAAGTCTTCCAGGTCCTGAAACAGCAAAACAGCCCCAGACCATCACACGACCACCACCATATTTTACTGTTGGTATGATGTTCCTTTTCTGAAATGCCGTGTTACTTCTACGCCAGATGTAATGGGACATACACCTTCCAAAAAGTTCAACTTTTGTCTCGTCAGTCCACAGAGTATTTTCCCAAAAGTCTTGTCGATCATCAAGATGTTTTCTGGCAAAACTGAGACGAGCCTTTATGTTCTTTTTGCTCAGCAGTGGTTTTGGTCTTGGAACTCTGCCATGCAGGCTATTTTTGCCCAGTCTCTTTCTTATGGTGGAGTCATGAACACTGCAGTTCTTTGGATGTTGTTCTGGGGTCTTTTGTGACCTCTTGGATGAGTCGTCGCTGCGCTCTTGGGGTAATTTTGGTCAGCCGGCCACTCCTGGGAAGGTTCACCACTGTTCCATGTTTTCGCCATTTGTGGATAATGGCTCTCACTGTGGTTCACTGGAGTCCCAAAGCTTTAGAAATGGCTTTGTAACCTTTTCCAGACTGATAGATCTCAATTACTTTGTTTCTCATTTGTTCCTGAATTTCTTTGGATCGCAGCATGATGTCTAGCTTTTGAGGATCTTTTGGTCTACCTCACTTTGTCAGGCAGGTCCTATTTAAGTGATTTCTTGATTGAGAACAGGTGTGGCAGTAATCAGGCCAGGGTGTGGCTAGAGAAATTGAACTCAGCTTTCCAAAGATGTGATAAACCACAGTTAATTTATGTTTTAACAGGGGGGGGGGGGGGGCAATCACTTTTTCACACAGGGCCATGTAGGTTTGGATTTTTTTTTCCCCTTAATAATAAAAACCTTCATTTAAAAACTGCATTTTGTGTTTACTTGTGTTACCTTTGTCTAATATTTAAATTTGTTTGATGATCTGAAACATTTAAGTGTGACAACTGTATATATACATATATACGTGTGTGTGTATGTGTATATATGTGTGTGTATGTGTATATGTGTGTATATATGTCTATATATATGTATGTGTGTGTGTATGTATGTGTGTATATATATGTGTATGTGTATATATGTATGTATGTGTGTGTGTGTGTGTGTGTGTGTGTGTGTGTGTGTGTGTGTGTGTGTGTGTGTGTGTGTGTGTGTATATATGATGTGTGCAGGCTAATTTGCATAGACTGAAGATATGACAAGCCATTTGCATCCCTATTTGCTCGTCGCATTTCAGTCGCAACAGAAACTCGCTCCTCCCGGCTAGGGTGGCTTTTTAGGATCAGTTTCATAACCCGGCCTCCTGCTGAGAGTACATTGTGGCCTCAGCTGGTCATCAGCCGTAATCCCTGACTGGCAGCACTACTCGTCTCTCCTCCCTCTCCCTCGCCTCATTTAGCCAATACCAAAAGACATGTGTCTCAATGTTATGACTTAAACCGTGACTCTTATCCACTGCAAAATCCTGATAGCATGCAACACCTCCGTTGTGTTATTGGGAGTCCTTCAACAACATAGATTTTTAAGAATCTCATAAGCCTGCTGGTGTATGAGATGAAACAAGGACGAAGAGGAGAGGAAAGAGGTCACAGGCTGCTGGACATGAAGGATCCTCACTGACTGTTCATCTTACTTACTTTGTATCGATTTCTCCTTGAGCTAACTGGCCTGTAGTTTCTGTCTCTGTGGTCATTTGTATCGATTGCTGTTTGTGTACCTCACACAGAGAGCCTTTGACCTGGTTTTCCCCGATAATATGTGAAACATTTCCTGTATCCTTTCCACAGAAGCGGACGTTAAGAGGAGGAACAATAGAACCGGATCAGGCTTTTTGTACCATGCAGGGACAGACGGTGATCTCCCCACTCAGTCTCTCTCCTCTTAACAATGCTCCATCTCAGCGTTTTTTCCCCGAAAAATGGTGATGACGGTGCTCATCTCTGACCTGCACCGACCACAACAGAACACAACAGTTACACAAGACTCAACCACAGAAAATGGTCTGCAATAGAAATGTGACTTAACTTTTTCGCGGCATAGTTAGAGGTTGTCCAAGGCGCTCTCTTAACAAGCTTTGTGCTGTGTCTCTGTGTATCCCTGCAGGCATCTTTCCTCATCTGAGTCTGCAGTTTCTAAATTAGCCCAAAGTGTCCTGATTGGAATCTAATAATGCTGGAATCGGTCTTTTTATTTTTTGTGCACGTGTCTTGTACCACAGTCCGAGATCAGCTGAGGCCTTAAATCAGCACGCTTTGCTTTGGTGACTGGTCGCAGTTGAGCTGTACCATAATGGGAACTAGTGATCTTTTAGACACTTCTGTTTACAAAGGTTGTTAGAGATTTGTTTTAGAGTGTATTGATTCTGTCCTGCTGCTGGAAATACTAGCTCACCAAATGTGTATCAATCCCCTGAATTGCACATAAACTCACAACGCTTCCTTGGAGAACAGATACAGTTACTGCTCCTTAGTTAAACACTGATCCTCGAGAGGACCACATGAGGGTCAGCTGTAGTACACACCTTTTTCCAACATCCCATAGTGACGCACATGTTGAAACCAAAGCAAGAATGGAGGCCCCTGTTAGTTTGCCAAGTGTCGGTGCTTGGTTTTCCCCGGGCCAGATGTGTTTTCAGAACAACAGAAGCCCCGGAGCAGATGCATTCATTAGACTAGTTCAGGAGAAGCTATGCAGGTGGGCAGCAGTGTGTCACAGCCAGACACAGTCACTCACAGTTTGGGGTCCAGAGGGCTCTGATGTAGGCGCCGGGATTCTCACCCCTCACTCATTGGCGTCAGCCAATGCGACACCACGCGGAGAGCTCTCAATGCTCAGAGGTTCCTTTCAAACCTCGACAAAGGGGGAAATTGTTGATGCAGCAGGCTCGACTCGTGGAGCCTGCTGGAGCTGTGGAGTGGGTGGGTGGGTGGGGGGGGGGGGGGGGGGGTTTGACTGTTGACCCGATGGTCTTTATTTGTGTCTTGTTTGTTAAACCAAGCTGGGCCACCGCTGCTGCTAGTTCCCCTCGACCTTCCCTTGAATCCCAAATATATTCATTCATTCAGACTCTGTTGAATATGTAACTTCTGTAACCTTTCAACGGTGCGGTGGCTTACTCATACTCGCAGCTTCGCTGACATCATCTGATGTCAAGAACAAGGACTGTGAAAGGAATTTACTGCTAGAACATCGACGCCTACTGCGTGACGTGACAGTTAATCACTGCATAGGTCTCGAGACCAAACCAAACTCCCATCACCTGCTCACATTTCTCACCTTCAAGTTGGTTTTCGGTCGAGGAACGTCTCACTGACTGCGAGGAAGAGCGTCTTCATCCTTGATTTGTCTCGTTCCCTCTGTTGGGCTTTTATTTAGAGACGCATTTTCATTCATTTTCAAGCCGAGAAAAACTGTTAACATTGGCAAGAAGGAAGCTAGATCGCACTGATGGTGCTGTGGTGATTTGTGCACACCTCCCTCTCTGAGTACTTTATTCAGCCTGTACCCACAGCACTTCCACTGTTTCCACGGCGATTAAACTGTTCCATCTCCCTAGTTGTCCATTACATTTGTTGTGTGAGTTTATGGTGGGAACGTTGACTCGCTGCCAACATTCGCATATGCCTGGTATTTAACTATATTTCATAATCACCTCACTTCCTCTTTTATCTGCTTTTTCCCCTCACTTGTGAACGCCTCGCAGCTTCCGCCCGTCTTGTCCCCCCCTGAATGTCCGTCTGTCGTCTTCCCTCTCGATCTTCGATCCTCTCTCCTCATTACTGTTGCTGGCCTCTCCGACCCTCCCGTGTCCAAATCGCCTGCTTCATCTCCTCTGTGTTCCACCACCCCATGTCATGCTTTGGTGCTGCGCTGGCTCATCCCTCAAATCTCTCTTGATTATATACTTCCCGAGACCTCTGTGCCATCTTGCCTCTCCAGATCTCTCGTTGCAATGAAAAGGGCGCCACCGCCTCTGTAGTTTCAGCTTCATTAAAACTTCATGAAAAAGTCTTCTGCGTCGACTCAAATGAACGGATGTTAAAGGAAGAGGCTGAGACCTTTTTTCTGACGCGTTTTCTTCCACAGCGGTCTGATGAAGGCAGCCCGGTGTGACCCGTGGAGGTCTGTCTGGAGTTCTGCTCACAGGTTCATTGACGCACGCAGCTCCGATAACCTGCCTGGATGTTGAACACTGTTGGTAGCACACTGTATAGCCGGTAGTGGCCGTGACGGTTGACTATGGAGTAGGCCCAGTTTTGAATAATTACCACCGTCAAAGAGGTTGTTTCCGGTTTGGCTTCTTGTCTATTTGTCAGCAGGATTACAGAAGAACGACTCCCCCGATTTTCATGAAACTTTTTGGAAGCTTGTAGCATGAGCCAAGGAAGGAGCCGAAACATTTTGGGTCGAATTCACAAATAGTTATTTTTCTTTTGGTTTCACTGCGAGATGAGGCATGGACTTGGCCTTTTGCGGAGCTCTGCGTTCTTCCAGTACCTTTTTAGTTTTTGAGAATTAGTTTTTGTATTGACGTGCATACTACAGTCCTTGAAGTGGTAATACAATTTAAATACCACCGATTTTTAGGAACTTGAAATGTGTTAAACCCATTGTGCCAGCAGACACATTATTTGCAAAGAGACTTGATCGCTTTAATGACCTCGCTCTTATTGCAACATCTGAGCTAGACCTCTTCTGTTGGTGTTTTATTTAACCTGTCTGCTTTGTTGACTTTGTGATATAGATATTCTAAAGGTTTGTAGACTTTCACTAGTTCAGGAGAGGTGACCGGCAGAGCGAGGAAGTAGCTGCACATACTTTTTGTTCCGCTCGTCTTCTCCTAGCCGAGCGCTGAGAGGATGTAAACAGGTTTCAATCTGACTGGCAGAGTGGACGTCACACTGGCTGTGTGACTACAGGCTGATTACGCTGCCTATGGTTCTTTTGTGTCGGGTTTTGAGGACGGCACGCTGCTACACTAACTGTTATCGCATTACAAAATTGTGGACAATTAAAACTAGCTAGCCAAAACACAAACATTTCATAAACCCAAAGGAAGAAAACTACCTTTTTGAGACTTATTTTCCTGGACAGAGATATAATGTCTTATGTTTAGTAGTTAACATGAAACACGACTCTCCCAGTGTCTTTCTTTGAAGGCAAGTCGGCCTTCAAAGCATCCTTGATGAGGCTCGGTAAACCTCAATATCATACATGTTCATGAATATTTGATATCCTGAAGCCTCCCTGAACAACCTGTATATGAGGTGTGTTTCAGGGTTTTCTTTAAGGCCCAAGTGTGTTTTTACACACTAAAGCCCAACAACAGAGCAAAGGCAATTGTTAAGTTCTGTCTGGGGGGCTTTTATGTAAGAAAGTCTTTATTTAGACCAGTTTCCCCAACTGATGCGATTAGTGTCATCTGGGACTTAATCCAAGGTTGACAGATGCTGGGAGTGGTGAATTCTTCTTCTTTTTTTTTAATCCCCCATCACATCGTCACTATTTGTTTCTGTGCACTGAGTCTCCTTCCATATTTCTCTGGTCTGTTGTGGCGTGGTCGATATTTATGTAGTGGGTTTGTGTGTTTTAGAGGGAGTGAGCTTCCAGAGGCTCTGTGTGTAGCCACGTGGCCCCGTGAAGACCAGAACAAGACCCAATGACCCCCACCAGTTCATTATCCACGTTATACTTTGAAGATAATTGGCTAAACAAACCCCTCACACTTGGAAGCAGTCCCCCCCCCCCCCCCATCCCCTCCCACTCTGCAAACCTCAGTGCTCCCTCCCCCGGCTCTCTCCAGTTTATTTACAGGCAGTGTCATCCGGGCGAGCAGCGCTCTCTGACCAGCCACAGCTCAGTGTAGCCCAGAAGCCTTTTGAAGTTTGCTCTAATCAGCACCGCAGCTGCAGAGAGCTGCCGTGGAGGGGAGGGGGAGGGGGAGGAGGAGGAGGAGGAGGGGGGGGGGTCGAATGGTTATGTGAATGCAAATGTGACCAATATGAAACTGGATTATTATTCCATACAAAGCAGCACTGTGGGTATATGCACCGGGTTTAAAAATAGCTCTGGTTCATGAGTTGCTCATTTGAACTGTTTTTTAAAGAAAGCTGTTGTTTCATTGCTCGGTAACATCTTTTTCTTTGCATAATCGTCATCTCCTCGTGTATTTCAGGCAGAAATCCCATCATTTGCGTTGTCTGGTCTTACAGTAGCCTCCTCAGGATGTCTCGCGATGGGGGATTCCTAGGACTCTGCAGTCAGGGGGAGCTGCTGGTCCTCCCCAGAGACTTGCCTCCTGCGAGCATTAGTATGGGCGGTGGAGGCACAGAGGCTTGCTTCTGATACCTCCGCTGGACCAGCACGAGTGTGTTATGTGAAAGACGTCTCTCCTAAGCCTCGAGTCGATCGGAGCGTTTTCAAAGCGCTTCTTTAATGTTGTTGAAACCCAGTGAAGCGGACCTGTTGGCAGTGTTGATTTTAGTAAACACCGAAAAACCTTCTGGAGTCAAGTCGGCTTTTAGAAACAGGAGCTCGCACTAAAGGTTCCAAATGTGAACCGAGGTTGAGCCGGCATCATCCCCCCCATCATATTTGCATAGCTGTCCACAAAAGTCCTAAGTGGCCACACTTAGGACTTTTGCGGACAGCACTCGTAGACCGCTCGGTGACTTGATTTAGGCCGTGAATGGGAGCTAATGATTCCTCGCCGCAGGTTATATTACAGCGAGGGTGCTACTTACCCAGGCACTAATGCAACCACGGGGTCAGCACAGGACGTCAGCCTGATGTGTTGCCCACACTTAGGAGCTCAAAGACCTTGAACCCAGAGCGGGTGTTCACTTCAGACTCGCCCATTACTTAAGTATGGGTTTGGTTAGAGCTGCATTTAGACGATGATAAGCCCTTCTCCACAACCACTCACCGTTGGCTTGGTTTGGAATATTCTAGGTTAACCTCACAGTTTCCAAGTGGTTCCCTGAACGATATGGGCTCCTCAGCCGAGTGATGGTGTTCACAAAGTATAAATGAAGTTAAATAACTTTAAAAATAGTTCACTTACTGGGCTGACTACTGGATGTCAAGCTGATGGATAGTCGTGTGTGGTTGTAACGTCTTGAAGCCTTTTGTTGTACTATTTATTTTTTTTATTTATTTTTTATTTTTTTTGCTACAGTTTTTTTAAACATTGTGGACTGGAAATGCTAATCAACAATAATCCATCATTAAAAGCAATATAATGTTTGCAGGTCAAATACACTTTTCATTATCAATTCATCTGCCGATCTTTTATTTAGTCTATGAATTTTCAGAAAATAGACAAAAATGTCCAACACAATTTCTCAGTGTCCAATAAGTTCAAACCCCACAATATTTAGTTTCTTTACTATCACGTAAGACGAAGAAAAGCAGCAAATATTAACACTCGAGAAGCTGGAACCAGTCATATTATATGGGGCTTTTTTGCTTAAAAATACTACTTAAATTATTAAGCCATCATAACAATTTTCTATTCATTGAACTATTCCAACAAAGCACATGTCTACTGTGTTTTCTGATCCTTCTAGAGGAGACCAATGGATCCCTCTACTCACTATCACACACCTCATCGTGGCAAGTCCATAAACCTGTTATGAGCTGAGTGAGGAGAAGTTAGCGGCTTTATTGTCGGAGCAAATGGCTGAATACTGAAGAGGTGTTTTGTTGCCTACTTGCCTGAACTTTCACTCTGAAAAATTCCCCCCCCCCCACTCCACCGATTTGAAAGCAGCTGATTGTTGCAGATCTATTGCAGACTGTCAGCGGAATCATAACACGGGTCTTTATGATTTGGCGTCATATGGAAGAAGGCCGGTTCACACAAGTTGTTCTCCTTTTTTCTCTTTCACTGCTCCATCTCTGGGGACACCCCCCCCCGGCTGTCTCCATACTGATATCATATGAAGAGACGCACAGCGCCTCGAGCAGCTCGCCAAGCGATTTTCCTCTGATAAAAGAAATCAAAAACCACAGCCCCGGAGTTTCATTCTCAAGACAAAATTTAGAATACTGAGTCCTGAATAAGTGTCATCGTCTCGTGGGCTGGAGGAGATGATCTTTTATGAATGACTTCGCTGGCAGTGGTTTGGATTGTAAATGAGTTCTGGCAGACAGTCGTGAGGGAGTGGTTGTATCTCTTCAACCTGTATTTGTCACCGAGTTTAAAACCATGAAGACGTGTTTGTTCCAAATAGCACCACAGAAGTTCTGATTGTTTTTCTGCTACATTTTGTGTGGTGATTGAAAAGTCTGTAGTTGTTTTGAGTTGAATTGCAAAAAAAAAGCACCTGCACCCCTTCAGCTAACCAGGTCAGCTGTGTAAAGCTGTGAAAAACATTCACCTCGCAAACCTAAACTACAGTAATGTACCAGCGATGACTATAGCTCAACACTCCCTCCCTGCTTCACAATAATTCCCTTGAATACTTTAGTTGTGAAGCAGCTGCAACAAGTGTTGTGTAATAATGTCCAGAGTCCTTAAAGACTCATTTGGATAACAGATGTTTAGTTTGCTGCCCGATTTAACAAAATATTTAAAATCCTTTTTTTTTTCTTTTTTTTTTTTTTTTTCTTTTTTTTTTTTTACCTCATTGCAAGTCTGTTGCCAAATTCAAACAAAGATGGCATCAAGAAATAACTCACTATGAAGCCCCCAGCTCTTCTTGGTAAGACCCGCCCTGCGCTCTGAGCTGTCCTGTCCCCAAACTACTCGAGGTCAATGTCTAACCTCGAGCAATTGCCTCTGCCTCAACCAGCTACAGAGAGCGGGTCTTTCCAAAAAAAGCAGTGGGATTCATAATTATGTGGAAATAACAGACCACGGTTATAGTTTTTTTTTATTTAAATTTTTTAAAAAAGTTTTAAATTTTATTTATTTATTTATTTATTTTTTTTACATTTTGGCTGGTGGATGCTGCTAATTTCTAACCTTGACATAAACCCTGCTCCCTTTTTACATCATGAACCAAACAAAACAATCTAAAGGCTTTATTGTCAGTTATTTAATATTTTCATACATAATAGCAAACTCTACCATGCCGTCCAGTTTATCAGTACTACAACTCAGATCACCATGTTAACGAACAGCATACTAAACATATTTTGTAATTAACTTTCAGCCAGTGGAGTAAACATTCCATTAGAGTGCATGCTGTTGCTAGCCTGCCAAGAGGAATAGCTAAAAGCATGTGCTGCGCACACACACACACACACACCCATAATGAGGACTCGGTTCGGCTGCTGTTGTGTCTGATACAGCTGAGACGACGTGACGCATGGCTGACAGAGTGTCTCTCAGCCCACTGTACAAGAACAAGCAGCGGGGGTTTGTCGCTGATGAGCAGAAGCGTCACCGATGCTGCGTTTCTCATCCGCAGAGCTTCCAGAGAACTGGACGGACACGAGGGAGACCCTCCTGGAGGGCATGGTGTTCCAGCTCAAGTACCTGGGGGTCACCATGGTGGAGCAGCCCAAAGGAGAGGAGCTGTCTGCGGCTGCTGTCAAGAGGATAGTGGCCACGGTGAGACACACACACACACACACGTATAACTGGAATAGCATCTAAAATCTCTTGTCAAAGCACTGCTAATCAGAAAACTACTCCCAGAAAATGAGTTTTGCTCAAGCACATATATCTTTCCCCACATCACCACCTCCTCCACCACTCAGTCATCCAGTAGTTTTCTCCCGTTTGTGACCTGAATGACGCCCTCGGTGAAAAGTGACCGGTTGGCTGCCTTCTTTCCACCCCGAGGTGCGGGCTGACATTTTAGAAGAGGATGAAATTAGTTTAGACACTGTTGCTCCGTACATGGCTCGGCCAGCTTTATCATGGCAGAAAATGGCTTCATGTTATTGGATCTGGCAGCTCAGTGGATAATGAAGTTAGCGGCGGCAGAATGGTGGGACTCGAGACGCGGTGATGTGTGGAGAGGAAGGCCGAGGCTCTGATTGGGCCTAATCTGTTGGCTGCCCTCGGTGTCCCTCTTAAAAAGGATGTTAGGCTGCTGTCTGGGATCATACTACGTCATAGATGCACTCGGTGTGGAGTAATGTTTTTATATTTACTTTTGAGCTACAGTCTGGATTGGCTGGTCTGATTTAATAAAAAAAACGCACAAAAACACACTTGTTTGATTGACACACTGGTTTTCCTTTCTTATCTCTGTCTCACTCACATACCCTCTTGTCTCTTTGTGGCCTCCACCCTTTCTTTCTCCTCCTCCTCTTCCTTCCAGGCTAAAGCCAGTGGGAAAAAACTCCAGAAAGTCACGTTAACGGTCTCCCCGCGAGGAATCATCCTTTACGACAGCGCCTCCAACCAGCTGATAGAAAACATCTCCATATACAGGTCAGTCCTCTTTAGGCTGGAACACATTCCATGTCCCTCACTCAGTCGGGCGGCCCCAGTTATGAAACACTCTCACCCTAAGCTTGTCCTTATCGTCCACAATAAAATAAAAGTTATTTGCTCTAATCCATTACGGGATGGATACAAGAGCAGGTGTGGTCCTCTAAGGCGGTGTAATGTGTGTGTGTGTGTGTGTGTGTGTGTGTGTGTGTGTGTGTAAGAGAAGAGAGTACTCTGTCTATCGGCAGTGTGTCTCATCAATCTCAACTCTCTTGGGAGCACTACAACAGTCTGATCTGCACACGCACACACACACACACACACACACACACGTTCTCTCTAGTAAATGCCTACAGATCTCACTTGCCTGCCACAGCCTGCACGCTGAAAGCTGCCTCGCCTCCATTGGCCTCGAGCTTATGATCCAAGCTTGAATCGCTTTTTTCTAAAATTCCACATTCATGAGTCTACATATCAAGGAGAAATGGGACTTTCCATCATTTTTCCCGAGAATGACTATGCTTATGCTGAATAATTTGGCCCTGAAAGCTGGCAGATTGAGGACAAGTCTATGAGTACACACAGTTGAACAACAGCCTCCTGACCGTGCATCTTAGAATAATGGGGATGGAGTTCATTTCTCAGGAATACAGGATTGATCTATATTAAAGACCTGGGCTCGTCACTGCTGGGCTGTTGTCTCAGAAGTAACCCGAGGAACATTGCACACTAAAGTCCGTTGAAGGAGGGAGAAGGCAGAATGGCAAACAACAAGTGTCTTACATCCAGACACAGTGAGATGGAACTGAACAGATGTGGTCAACATCACATTCACTGACAGTCAGCAGCTAACGATTGATCTGATGTTTGTTGCCCCTCACGGTTCCTTTAAGTCCTCGTTCAAATTGATTGTTTTGCCTTGACCAACAGCTGTTTAGCTGATCCAGTAGCTCTACCTAATCTTCACAGTTTAGATGGCGGGAACCAGAGAATCTTTGGCATTTTAGACTTGAATGATCAGTTCAATCATCAAAATCTTTATTTAAATTGCTCCTTAGAGATGATATAAAATATGTGTATCCTGTCCGTGTGTACAGATTTGACTGAGTTTTGGCTCTGAGGAAAAAAAATACAGAAAGTACTTTAATGGCCTCCAAGAGCTGTTTGTCACAGCTATGCACCTGTATCTTTCCCCTCATCGCACATTTCACTGAACTGCATAAATGGATTCTCTCAGTGGAAGAGTGGAAGGTAAATACTACAGCAATTAAAAGCCCGACTCCGCGAGGTGGGTCCAGCTGTGACCTCGGGATGGTGTGGAGACATAAAGCAGCTGGTTGTCTCTCCAGCTCTCCTCCCTGGACATCTGCAGAGAAGATGGACGGCCAATAAAAGAAATGGATTTGCCTAGACACCCTATTTCTACCTCCCAAAACATTTGCCCGTAAATCTCGTGTTGTGCAGACTGCAGCTGCAGTTCTTGAACCTCTCCAAACTTTTCCTCCCCCTCTTTTATTCATTCATTTATTATATCCACACCTCGTATCCCTCAGTCACGAGTTAACCGAGTGTGTTGCTCTCCCACAGACAAGTCTGAGCACAGCGCCGATGATGCTCGGAGTGGAAAGGATGGCAGACATTCATTATTGCCTTCCTCCATCGTTTTGTGTCTGGCTGCCCAAAATTGTCAGTGAGCCCGTCACTTTGGTATTGGGGTAATAACATGATGATCAGATAGTGGAGAAAATCGTATTTGTGGAGCATTACGGCCTAATTCCAATCTCTGCTCGGCAGCTGAGACGGACGAGCGAGACTGATTCCTTCCTCAGGCAGAGCTCAGTGCAGTAGATGACCTCCCACACCACAACAAGACAGGAGCACTTCCGTCTGTAAGAGTCTTTTCATGTACCTTACAGGGACCGGGCCCAATCCAAAATATGTCCTTTAGAACTGTGCGCCATGGTGGTTAAGCAGGCGGACGCAGTGGGAGTGTGATGACAGGAAGCAGGAAGGAACGCCATCCCATTGGCCAAACGGCACAGATGTGTGCACACGTGTTCAGTTCACATGCATGATGCCGTTCAGCTCTGTACCTGCACACAGCTGGGGTGTGTATTTGATATTTGATCATGTGCAGAGCTGTGAGATTGTGAGTGCAGCTGGCTTCAAGAATGGCAGGAATTTTTCTTTTTTCTTTTTTTTTTTTTTTTTTTATATCACAGTTTAGAGAAATGCTAGATTGGACAGTTTAATCAGATTGCTGATATAGTTCAAGGGCTTAGAGCAGATTAAGTTGCACGATGGCCCCACTCGATCTGTGATGATTCTATTAAGTCTTGGAGTTTTAAAGCTTCCGCATCTGTGTTTTTTCTTTCTTTTCTTTTCTTTTCTTTCTCAGAATATCATACTGCACGGCGGACAAGATGCACGACAAAGTGTTTGCCTACATCGTCCAGAGCCAGCACAATGAGACTCTGGAGTGTCACGCCTTCCTCTGCACCAAGAGGAAAATGGTACGTAAAGGAGTCTGTGCAAGTACGTGGTGCAAAACTGTTCGAATAACTTGAAGTTCACATGCGCCCATTCTGTAAGAGTTCGATACTCGTTGATTCTAAATATAAGATGTAATGGGAAAGAGGTTGCCTAGCTCTGTCCGAAGCCAACTAAATCATCATTGATTATTCAGACAGTTACCAGCCTGGCCAAGAAATATTCCTGCATATATCCCCTTCATAAGACCACAACTTGTTTCATTTTTTTTGTACAGAATAAAGAAACAAGATTCAACATGTCTATTGGTGAGCTTTAGAGGTTCTGGTCGGTGGTTTTTCTCATCTAAGGAAATAGCCACGCTACCTCTTGCCTTCTGCTTCTAGTCTTATTGCATCACTGAGCTATTCAGCTGCTCACCGTGGCTCCATATTTAGCATACAGACATAGAGTGATATGTTCAACTGATTCTTGGCAAGAAAGAAAATAAGCAAATTGGCCAAAATCTTGGACTATTCATTTTGAAGTGGTTACATGTACATACATGTATAGTGGAATAAAGCTGCAGGCTGTAGCTACAAATGTAGAGCAACCGATTCTTTACGCTGCAGGATTCTGCATTCAGGTAATCCATTCAGCTTCTGCTGCTGGCAATCTGTGGAAAGCACTTCATGCAGGAAGTTGCAAGGAGACCTCAGAACAACTGCACCTCCATTTTTACTTGTATGTATGCAAATGCAAAAGTACTAAGTTAAGGAGAAAGTTGAGGAGTGAGAACATGAAGGGCGGGGAGGCTCTCTCGTCCCTCTCTGGCATTCTCTCCATCCCTTGGAGGTTTGCAGCCGCACCCTCCTTTTCCTTCCCCTCACTAATTTAGTTCTGGCCAAAAGGCCACGTATCCTCCCGGTTACATAAACAACTTCGTCATGGAGCCCACGGGCTACTCTTCCTCCTGCTCAAGTGTCTGTGAAAGGAGCCACTTCTGTCGGCGGTCACTTCCTGTTTTTTAAAAAAAAAAAATTTAAAATCCTGGTCACAGTTCCTCGTCGTCCGCGAGTTTCCCCTCGTGTGTATGAGATGCGTGTGAGTATTACTCATTCTTTCACACCCTCCCGCTGTCTCACTGCCTCTCGCTTCTGCTTCCCTCCAACAGGCCCAGGCGGTCACCCTAACAGTGGCCCAGGCTTTCAGAGTGGCGTTTGAATTCTGGCAGGCTGCCAAGGAAGGTACGCATGAGAGCACAGGAGTGTGACGGATGAGTGCAAACGCTCCTCTCTTCTCCCCCCCCCGGCTGTTATTCTTTCCATTTACTGTACACACCCTGTACCTTCCTTCTTAATGGCCAAACAATGGTCCTGTATTTAATCCTGAGGTCTTCCTGGTCATGGCCTTGACACCCTCTAGGGATCATGTGAAATGGTGGAGAATTGTTCATGCCAGTCACTGATGTCCCTCTCTCTCTCCCTCTCTCTCACACACACACACACACACACACACACACACACACACACACACACAC
>NW_022280037.1:25453-34499 GCF_004355925.1 Anarrhichthys ocellatus | reverse complement strand
CACACACACACACACACACACACACACACACACACACACACACACACTCCCACACACACACTCCCATACAGTAGAGGAATGTCCTCATTGATTGAACCAGTTTCCCCCCAAGAGCGGTTAAATCATGACTCGTAAATCACAGAGACCTTTTTTTTTTTTGTTAGTTTAGTGACGCCTCGTTATTACAGACAACTCGGTCATGGTTAAAGACTCATCTGGGTATCGACATGGGGAGGGGTGGAGAGGAGTTGAGCTTACACTGGGGCAGAGGTGGGCAGACCGAAGGTAAATCTTCTCCGTTTCCTTTTACAGGGAGAAAAGGACTTGGGATCTTCCCCGGATATATTTCATCTTTACTGCAAAAAACAATGTTCCTTTTCTCCTTTTCATTCCACCTCTTTTTAAAGAGTAGCCTGCGCTGAGGAGAGGAGCAGACGGTGCTTGTTCAGGCGCCACCTTGGACACAGCAGGCAATCAAAGTGCTGTGTAAGGGTGGAGTCACACGCATTCTTTCTCACAGCTCAGCAGAACACGCGTGTAATTTACTGCATGATGTATGACTCCAGAGTAAATGAGCGGCCACATAATGTTGGTTTCTGCATCGCATCCCCCCCCCTACAATCTTCTTCATCTCTACATGTTTGTCGCCCTTGTAGTCACCCTTTTGAATTTTTGGTGATTATCCTTTGTTGCTGTCTTGTCTTGTTTTGCACCTGGCTCCTTGAACCCCACCCCACCCCCGTCAAGTTATTTTCTTTTCCCTCTTCCCTCCTCCCATCGCGGCACTCGCTTCTGCTTATTATAGGGAAGGGAGCTGGGTGAAGAAGAGGGGGATGGGGGATGAGGAGAGAGGCCAAGGGAGCGTGAAAGGCGGGGCGGAGAGAGGAGTGTCGGGGTTGTCGAGTGTGTAAGAGAGAAAGCAAAATGATTGTGTGCGTGTGCCAGTGGGAGCTCAACCCCCTGACAGGCTCGGTGTCAGTGCCATTGATCCTGTCTCACGCGAAGGCAAGCTTATTTATTCAGTCCTTTAGACACACACACACATACATACATACATACACACACACACACACACACACACATACACACACACTTGCACTGTATGAAAAATTCGAGCAGCCTCTTTTTTTTAATTTACTCCACTTTTCTCCCTCTTGGTTTGTGTGGGAATGTTTTAATGTGGGCACATTTCCATTCCCCCCCCCCAACATCAAGGCCACGGGCTCCTTGCCTCGTGCCTCTTCACTTGGAGGTTTGTAACTTTGAGTTGAATATTTAATCGTCTGCCTCCTCACTCTTTCACCTCCTACTTTTTAGTCTATTTTTTCCCTCATGTCTTGCTTGCTCACCATTCTTCACCTCTCCTAATAAGCCGTTTAATTTGCCGAGCGGCTCTCTTCTAGTGCGCTGATGGAGGAGAACCGATGCGTAGCTGGTGGGAGGTTATGAAGGGGGAAAAGGAAGAATATTCTTATTTTTCAGAAAGAACTATCGGTGCTCTTATGTGGCAGAGAAGAAGAAAGGGAGGTAGGGTGAAAGAAAAAAATCCTTGTGAGTCTGTTTCATTAAAGTTACAAGACCCCGGAGGATCAGGGCAGGAAGAGAGGGGGGTATCTGCTGTATGTCTGTCTAGTGTGCTGCTTTCTGCTTCTGCTTCTCCACCACCCACAGTGGTTCTGCAGAGCCCACCACACATTCCTGACCCACATTCCTCTGCATATTACTGCTCCCATCCCTGTTCATAAATCTGTATTCATAGAATATTCACTGTAAACACCACAGCTAGCTTTGAACTCTCATATCTTTTTAAAGTTGCTTCCGTGTTTAGCAGGCTGAAAACTGCACACTGGAAAGGCAATAGGGGGAAAACAGGTGCCCATGGGAAAGTTTTGTAACGCTGCCATCACTAAGCTACCTGGGCTCATGGGATATATATATATATATAAAATTTTATAGATCAAGGATGATGACGAAATGGGAAAAGACCTCCTTGCAGTCAGTCTTGTTTGACAGAAATGGACATTATCCTCCGTAGCCACAGTATTGAAAGCTTGAGTTCCAGTGAGTCAGCGTCTTGGCCCCTCAGGGAGTTCACACTTGTTCAGAGGGTCTCGCTTAACCTTCACATCCTGGGACACGGTGACATTTCAGCTAGTAGGCACAGTGAGTAGACCGGACCTGTATTCATCAAGCGTCTCAAAGCAGGACATCACTTCTCAGGGTGATGCTTTTTTTTTTTTTTTTTTCCCTCATACTTCTCGAACCAGGAGTAAATACCTAATAACCTAATAAATCACTCCTATCTCTCCTCAAGAGGAGTCCTAACCTGTCAGAGGTTGCCTGGAGGTGGCATTGAAGCGGAGATATTCTGTGTGGAGGACAGTACTTATTGAAACTCGATAACATTTGAGACTGACTTTGTGCGCGATGCACAGAAAGAAGACGCGCTGTCCCTGCAGAAACGGACATCCTCACAATGTGTCTTTAACGAGCAAAGTGCAGCTGCACAACAGTGATGATTAAGTCTGAACCAAGTATAGCATGAGTATAATCGGAAGTCATGAATTAAACTTTGATGGCACTTATGCACCTTCGTAATGCGCGCGGTGAGGGAGGACTTAACTTAATTACAACAGGTAAAATATTTTTATTGGGCCTTATATCATTTCTTTTAGTCAGGCTATTTCAAATAGTAGTGCAGCTGTAATATTTGAAAGGAGAAGATGCACCATTACATTGCACTGCGTTCACATTGTTACAGTGCATTTCCCGAGAGTCTGTGACGTTACAGGAAAAGTTCCAATTCTAAAGTAATTGAGAAACACGGTTCCTGTAACTACTTTAATCTAGACTGAGTTCAGGAGAGCGGTGTTGTGCAGCAAATCCAGTGAGAGCTGTTACCGGCTGCCCGTGGTGAATCGGCACTTTGTGGGAAACCTTGCTCTCCGCAGGTGAGACTGTTTGGAGAGAGCAGAGCCTGTTATCCATCTGACCCAGATGCCATGCCCACTCTATGTAAATGCCGCATTGACTGCATTAACTGCGGTACGAAAAATGTGCGCTGCAATCGTGGAGGCCCAGGCCCTCTAGGTTTCGGCTGGCAGATGGCTTGAGTAATGGCTTTCACCTTACCTGCCAATTTACTGCTGCTGATTTGTTTACACTCATTATATGCTCTGTTAGGGAGACATTTTCAGGCAGTGAGAAAAGTAAACAGCTCCTCAAGTCACTCACCCCGTGGTTACTAGCTCCTGAATCATAATTCACTCCTCTTGTTTTGTCCCCCCCTCCTCCCCGCACAGAGAAAGAGAAGCGAGTGAAGTCGGGTTCAGACGGAGAAGGAGCCAGCAACTCCCAGTCGGACAGCTCGGCCAGCCTGGGCAGCCTGAAGGCAGGAGGTGAGTCATGTCACCCATCATCACGTCTCTCTCGCTCTCTCTCTCTCTGTCCTCCTCACCCTCTCTGTCACAGTAATTGTAGCCTGGGGGAGGGGGAGGAGAGTATTCAGCCGCTTGTCAAAGCTTTGCTTACAGTGAGGCTGCAGGTCTCTCTGTTATTGTTTCTCGCTAGTGTCATTACAATCATCAGCAAATTACATTTGTAGGTGATGGTGTATGATGACAATGATGATTTTAATTTGAAAACAGTAAGTCTCCCCCCCCCCCCGATTGCTGTGTTGTAGATCCATTAAAAACAACACATAATTGAGAACTGTTCATGGACAAACAGCCACATTCTGTGTCTCTCTGGAAGCACAATTACAGTCCTGTTTGTACAAAGAGCATGAAGGAGGCCTACGTGTGTCCGTCCCCCCCCCCCCATTGTTCAATCAGATTTACTCAGATTCCAGGACTCGAGACGGGGGTCATGGCTTCTAAACATGCTGTTGACATCCAGTGAGCCAAACCACCTTTAGGCATTATTAGCTCCCTGCATTGTCCACAGCCAAGAGACAATGAGATGGGGAGCATCCTGTTGCCGGTGGCACAATGGCTGCACACTTATTCCTCATGATGCCTTCTCTTTGTTCATCCTGTGCATGCCTCTTCCCTGTCACACTCGGTGAGCGTCAGCCGCACTATGATCCATTTGGAACTGGAGGTTTCAGTTTTTAGTAGGCAACTCTGAAAACATCCGCTTTGTGCTGAGCTTCCCCCACTACCCAGCTAGGTGGCCTCCAGCCAGAGAGAGATCTCTCTAAATCCGTCCTGACACTTTATTTGGGGGCTGCGGCCCCCGAACGTGTCGCATTTTTATGGCTGACACGGGTTTTAAGGATGATCCCTAGTGAGAAGTGTCAATAAAGCCGGACTTGAAAACAGATTCTGGCAACCGAGAGGCTCGGTGTGTGCTTTTTTGTGGACCAACTTTCATCCCACTGACCTTTCGGTGGGTCATTGGGCTGCCAGCGCGCTGTATTTCTGTAAAGCAAATTGGCGTAATTGTACAGCAGAGCTGGAAGCCTCTGAGTGCCTTTTTTAAACAGGCTGAGCATTTCTCTGGCCTGCCAGAGGTTTTCAGCACTGGCCCTAAAGCAGCGATTGGGGACAGCAGAGCTTGAGAGCGAGGGGAAGGCTGTACCCTTCACTTTGGTCTGATCAAATGACACGCCGCTGTGTCGGAGGGACTCTCGGGATCAGTGGTGTGTTCGGAGGTGAGTTGGCTATATTCATGAGACATGATAGCCTCGTCTTTCTCCCTGCGACCAGGCCTCTCTCAGTGGCTTCAAAATACAAATGTCACTTCTTAGTGCCCGCTTGATAATGATCAGCCTTTCTCAGTCTTCTCCTCTTCAAGAGGTTCAATGTGGTGCTGCAATGAGCATTATTGCTTTATCTGTCAGTTTCAAACGTGTCATTTTGCTTGAAAAGATGACAGAATCAATTTACCAGTGATCAAAATAATTGCTCATTTAATTTTCTTTCAATCGATGAATTGTTGTAGCTGTAGTTAATTGTGCCAGCTGAGTGTTTGTTACGGTGGAAGTGACGCTCTGGGAGCAAACACCGTAGCTGTTATCTTAGCTTAGTATTACCACCAGATGAGTCCTGATTTCCCCCCCCCCCTCTCTCACAGTGAATGACAGCCCCACAATATTACCTTCTTCATCACAGCAGAATACTCAAAATGCCTTTGAGCCAGCGTTGACAGAGAGGACGAGTCGAAGGGAATTGGGAATTCGTGATGACTCGCGTGTATGTCAGCTACTCTTTTGAGGAACAAAGGAAATGGGGAAACGTTTATTTTCAGCATAGAAGAGTTCAGTTGCGGTAGCATTAGAGGGCTCGTAGAGCTTTCGCTGTTCTCTAGGGATAACATTAGTCTCAAAGACGAGACAGAAATTAGTGTTGACGCACATTATTGACACGCATTAATCATCGGGAAAGGCCATTCCAAGCCAATCCCATTACAGATCGGTGGTGTCACCGTGGTTCGGCGTGCAAGTCAGGGGGTTACCCCATGCTCACTCATCATAAGTGACAATCCACAGATGGCTGCATCGGGGAGCTCCATTAGAGCTACGTTTTTACACAGCTTGATCCCCGGAAACGTCCCACACACCGCAAAATACTCGCAGAGGGCAGGGTCTATACGTTGTTTTTTTTTGAGGAAAATCCTCCTTTAAATCTCTCCAACATGTTTGTTTTTGTGTTGCAGAGGTCGCCACAGGGAAACTTCTGGACTTGGCAGAGGGAGCCAACGTGGCGCTGGTCCACTCAGGAACAAAGCAGACGGAATCGGACCCCTTTATGGTGCATAATCACGCAACAGAGAACAACAATACTGTATGGGTAAGACAAGAGGCAGGCTTGATGAGATGGGAGGAGAAGAACGTCAGGCAGGAAACACTGATTAATTAGCCAAAGTGCCTGCTGATGTACTGTACCTGTGGTATTTGAAAGGAGTGGATTCTGCAGTTGTCAGACAAATAGCCTATTGAACAGAACTTATCAAATGGTCACATAGCTGGAGAGGGTGTGGGCTGCACGTAGCCCAGATAAACCTCCTAGAACCATGTGAGGCTAGAGATGACTGTGTGAGTAAATGTATTGTTAACGTATTAACACCGCAATGAATATGCACTGTTTACCCATCACCTCTTGAGACGTGACCTTTATTTTTAACCAATGCCTGTGTGTTCTGTGTGGCAGGAGTTGGAGGACGGTCTGGACGAGGCTTTCTCAAGGTGAGAACCGGTGTGGATTTTGGGTTTTCCCTAAAGGCCCCCTGGCTCTGCTAAACAGCCACCCAGGCAGCTGTTCTTGAAAAAGCCCCCTGCGGGTTTTGGCTGCTCCAGCAATAAACACAGCCTCTCCCTCTTTCTCGGTTCGGCCCTGGCGCGTACGCGCTCGGTTTATAGGCGATCTGACGTAAGGCGACACCCGCCCCGAGTAATGCTGCTTTTGTGGGCTCCGTTAACCATCGTCTCAGGCCCGCACACCGACTCCGTATGAGCTCCGAAAGCCTGTGATTACAAATGAGTGCTGCTGAAGGAACACATTGCTTGGTATTTATATCACGGACCCACAGGAAAGTAACGTATTGTGCAGTGCAGTACTCCTTTGAGTGTTACAGTTCAATAAAAGCACAGGCGGGAGGAAAAAGATCAGGTCTCATAATCTGCAGGTTGAAGGTTGACAAGAAAGTCCAATTGTCGGCGCTGATTGGAATTCCTTAAACCGTGTCTGCGCCGTCAACAAACTAATCTGAGAGGAGTCCACTGTGATTAATGTTTCAATTTAGTCTGAATGGGCCGCGCTGTCTGATAAGATGCGGTGGTTCTGCTCTCAGGTGGAAGTTTACAGCCGTTTGTTCCGGACTCATTCAAACACGTTATTAGTGTGTTCATTTCCTTTGGCCTTGCCTTTCACCCACGCTGCTAATTGGACAGTGGGCTTCTTATTCTCTCATTTTGTGTTAGTGAAAGGGAGAACGGGCTCCTCAGCCTCTCTAATCAAGCGCTAAGAGGCCATTTTAGCCCCGTTATCAGATGAATATTTGTCTGCACACACTGTAATTACACCCTGACGCCGTTAATCTCCCGCTCTGCGACTAATGAGGATGCTCCCAGCATGAGCGCAGAAGCATCCACATGTAGATTTCTGTAATTGGAAGGGGGGGGGGGTCCAGGTTGACCATGAGAACCTGATTGTACTGGTTAATGTTGGGGTACAAAAGGGAGGGGAGAATTCATGATTATGTGAGAATATTACAGGATGATGGTTCAAATGATGATACCTGACAGTTGGCGTGCCTCGGCTACAGTTTAGTGTGAGAATTCACAATCAGAGGGTGTAAGTTATTGTAAGCTTGAGTAACACATTCGCCATATAAAGCTGCTTTATGAGCTTCTTTTTTTAATTCTTTACGCTTTACTAGTGACAGATTATGCACTTTTACATTTGATCAAAGTACTATCAAACATCACAAGCACCAGAGCCTCCTCTCCCTCCCCATAACCGGCAGCGAGTTATGGGCGACACGAGAAACATCTGCTCCCTTACTGCCAGACCACACTTTTAATTCTGCCATTTAAATTCTCTTAGATGAGCACTTTGGTCCACTTTACTTTTGGCTATGAGCTGCAGATGATTCATGTGTTGAGAGCGTTTTCATTGCTATTTAAGAGACTGCACTGCCCTCTGCTGGATCCACTGTAGTAGATGCTGTAGCCTCGTAAGTGCCTGTTGATCATAGTGAGGAAAACGCCAGTTTGATGTGCTTAGTTATGGTTAAACCCCAATATCACAGCCTTATGTTAAAGCATAAAGAGCTGGACATAAAGCCGCACCGTGGCCACATAAATGTATCCACTCACTTTATTATGAGGCTGTTCAGAACAGTTAAATTGTTGCCTGACTTGTGATGTTTCCTTTGTGCACCCTCCCCCCCCTAGCCGCAGTCTGGATAGCTTTGAATCCTACTCAGGTAACGACGTCATTCACTGGATCTAATGACTTCCACCTCATTCCCTAGTCAACATTCATCTGTCTGAATATCGGATCGATCAAGACTCGAGTAGTTTTCACACTTTCTTTTTAAGGCCACATACCATTAACAAGACTTTAATTAGAAAAACAACTCCTCATCGTCACTCCACAGTTTGATCTATCCCTGAGCTTCACTGCCACAGAACCTGGTGATGTGTGCCGCTGTGTCCGCGTCTTCATCACAAGTGTTTTTATGTGTCTCCGCCTCACATCCATCCGGCTTTGCACATGAGAGATGTCGGGATGAATGAAAATGCCGTGTGCTCACATGTTGGTCCGACACGTTTGTGTTTGAATCGCCATTTTGAATGTTGGGTCATATTGGGTTGCCATGATTAGTTCACAAAGGGGAATGTTCCTGCAAAGTAATCATGCCACTGTGTTCATTAGTCATGCTTATGTCCATACCTAGTGTACACACTGTACTTACAAGCTTTTTGAGTGTAATGAGTTCTCATTATAAGTCACAACATTTTTTGATCACTGCTCCGGTTTCATCGTAGCAGCTGCTAATAAAACGTCTGTTTTCCTCTGTTCCTCCAGACTCGCTGAGTCTCGCACTAACCCCCAGGTCCTGGACATTGGGGTAAACCCTCAGGACTTCAACACTGAAGAGTGCCTGTCCCCGGGCAAATGGGACCAAGAGGACATGGACTTCACCACACAGAAAGACACGTTCTAAAGGAACGTGAGGGAAAGGCGAAATGGGGAGGAAGGGGGGAAATGGTGGAAAAACAGACATTGTTTGAGACATCAGTACGGTTCCCCCACCTTCCTACCTGCTGTCGTACCTCTCGGTGGTCCGGTCCAGTGGCCCTCTGATGCTTCTGCATCTCCTCGACCAGAGAAGGACAACAAGAGCAGGCTGCTCGCAGAACAGGCCAAAGCAATACAAACCAATTAATCTCTTTTCTATGGAAAAAAAAACAAAAAAAAAACATGCAGTCATTTAATGTTTGTTACAGTCAGTGTATTACTTCCTTTTTTTGTGTCTGTTTACCCATTTACTGTGTGTGTGTGTGTGTGTGTGTGTGTGTGTGTGTGTGTGTGTGTGT
>NW_022280037.1:13890-25443 GCF_004355925.1 Anarrhichthys ocellatus | reverse complement strand
GTGTGTGTGTGTGTGTGTGTGTGTGTGTGTGTGTGTGTGTGTGTGTGCGCGCGCGCATTATATAAATGTACACAGTGAGCTATGAGAACTATGATGTGTTGAGGTTTGAACAGGTCGTTACGTGAGGTAAAGCTCAACAAGGGTGCTCTCCTATTTGATTTACCTAGAGATGTCACTGGTTGAAGGTCACCAAGGCACCAGTTCCAGTATTGGACGAAACAAAGTTCCTCCCTATGTGCGTCAAGGATTCAGCCTTTGATTGGGCAACAAAAGCTTTAAAAAAAAGAACGTATGTTTGGGTCAAAGAATGGATGACAACAAATTAACAATACCCCCCCCCCCCCCCCCTTTTTTTTTTTTTTTTTCTAATGCAAAGTCTATTTTCGCACTCAGCATTCATCCACTTTTAAAAGCACATATTTAATGTAAGGGAATTTAATGTCAAGTATCATTATTCAAGCTTACAGTGCCTCCATTCACTCTTTTCATGTTTTATTGTTTTAACTGAGAGTCACAGTGGATTCATTTTGTTTCCCCCAGAAATGGTAGAAACCTCAAATACTGTAAGTCCCAACTCAGGCTCATGGACAGGACAGCAACTTGGAGTGGTTTTGTTTTACACGGCAGTCTCTCCTCTGACCATGTCGGCTGGTTGCATTTATCATCTGTGATTCATAGTTGAAAAACTACAACATGAAGTCCAAGGGTTTGAATGTGTTTTATCGGCACTATACCACTGTACGTTAAATTATATTGTTGCATTGACTAGTTTACTTTTTTTTGTTGTTTCCGGGGAAGGGTTCCCAGTGTTATTTTTTTGGCATTTGTTTATGTATGAATTTAATTTAATTCATTAATTTACATAAAATTCAACAATAGTAAAATTGTGTGTGTGATATTTATTGATGCATCTTTAGTCTTTATGCAGCCACTCCGTTGGCAGTCAGTCTGTTCTGAAATGGATCAAGCGGACACTTTTGGTTTGAAGCTCTCACCACTAGTGTGTAAGTTAGTCAAAAAGCTGAAGCTGCTTGGCACTGGTGGAGCAACACCGTGTAAGACGAGTTTTAAAGGCACATAAAATCCATTCAGCATGTCTGACAGAAAAGATTTTAACAATTGATCATGACTTAAAAACACGTTGCTCTTTTGACTTTGTAGCAAGTGTACTCTAACAATCAAATGAGTTATTTTTTCAGTAAAATGTGAAACGTTCTCTTCTCTAATGTGAGGGTTTGCTGCTTTTCCCGTTGGATGTTTGAGATTGATGCCCGTGGGCTTTGCTCTGTGATTGGCAGATTAATTGATAACGAAAACTTAATTGTTAGTAGCAGCTCTAGTTAAAATGATCCATACCCGTATACTATTATTCCCACTACATTTTCTGTTCCCTGTCTCAATGGAAATGTTCCTTCTTCAGTGGAAAAAAAAAAAATTCTCCTTGGTTTTACTGAAGAATTCAAACATACAATGTTCTTCTTTCATCGTCTGCCATTGACAAACTCTCTGAAATCCTCAACTCTGTTTGTGCTGCAAGAACAGCAGCTCTCTCCAGATGTCCCACCAGATGTGACCCCAGGCTGCTCATTTGTTGTTGGTAATGTCAGTAATGTGTTCAATGCGTTATACATTATGTGGCTGTTTAAATGCCGAGTTTCAGGTTTGTGTATTATTATTATGTTGTTGTTGAATGAATCAGGCACTCGTGGTGTTAAGTGCAGGAAGAAAAAAGTGAATTTGTTTATTGACATCAGCTCAAAAAGTTTCATTCTTTTATTCGGCTGGCTCTTCTTCCCTCTAACAGGTGCACCCTCATCAGGTGACCTGTCGGTGGCCTGATGTCTCCTCAGCTGGACCGCTACTGGCTACAGCTTGGCTGACAGCTGGTGATCCTCTGTTCAGTTTCTCAATGGACTCCTGCAGACCTGGATTTGAAACAAAGTAAATGATCTGTCTGCTTCCTGTCTCTCAACAACAGAAAATGAAATCATTCCCTACTTATGACATGGACCACTTACTGATATCAGCTCATCAACTGACGAGCCTCTCAGATCTTGTAGGCTCAATGCCAGTTGGTATTGCTTTGTAAAGTAGAACACTTCTTCATTGATGTTTTGTTAACTACTTGGCACTACTATCAGAAGTGCCATGAGCCAAATAAGTCAACAATATATCACAGTATCACCATATCAGAGATACTGTGGAGGTCTTGTCTTTTGTGGGGGGAGGTTCCCCAGTGATTGGGTCATATTTATTTGGGCATAGTTTCACATTCACTGTCCTACGGCATGTCAATCTATGGTGCTGACTGAAGGATTACAATGGCTTGTATAGTTAAGTCTATTTGTATTAACGTGTGTTCTGTTCCTGGCCAGTTATCCCGAACAGAGAGGTGGACGAGAAGCGTTGCAAACAGCTGCATGTGCCCTCTGTCCCCAGATGTTTGAATGAGCAACAGATCAATGTATGAACCTCTGGACCACCAGAAAACCCCTTTGAGACATAGAAATGGAGCAGGGCCGAGATCCTTCTTGTGGCACTGGCACCTCTGTGGCAGTCAGTGGCACTTCAGCGGCAGTCAGTGGCACTTCAGCGGCAAGCGTCAGTCAGGTGCCACAACTGTGGCAGGCGAGCGGTACTAGTTTGGCACCCGTCAAGAAGCTGCCGAGCTGAGCGGGCGGAGACACATTTCCTGAGAACACCCATTGTTGTTACAACAGGTCAGCTTCCGTAAATCAGTTTTATGATTTTAGTTGAGTCACCGGAGCCACCCGTTCTCTGTATGCACCCTTAGAGTAAGTACGTTGTACTTTTTTGTTTCTCATTCATTTTATTTAAGTATGATTTTGCTGGTTTTGCAACAAAAGGGAACATAATACACTCTTTCCAAATTATTACTTTTACAGTCATTTACAACAATCGGCTAAAATAATGAACTAATCATTGGATAAAGCAGTTTACGTAGTCTCATCTTTTATGACTGACTTGTTCTTTAAGTTCACACTTTCTTGCTAGCTGATACATTTGATTTGTATTTGATACGATGTTCAGCCACATGAGGTCAGCAGTTCACAGGTCTTCTTTATTAATATCACATATTTCTAGCTGGGTACCGAGGCTCATCACTGGGAATGCTCATATAGATATAAAGATCTATTTAGGGAATAAATCATAGATTGCATATGCATGTATGATGTATATGCAACTGGTCAGTAATAGTTTTTTTGGCGCGTCAACACCACTGTTTGTCAAATCAGCCCTATGAAAGTGTCGGCAAGAATTCTTCACTGGTTTATGTCACGTATGATGAGACAGTTGAGTGAAATAAACTTCAAGGCCCATACCTGTTCGCACTACATCGTGAACAACAAGAAGCGCATATTAGGGAACATTGCCAAAGGGTTAGGGTGAGGGAGGGTTGACCCTCCTGAAGGCTGTTGCTTCTATTACTGAGTCATTGAAGTGAGTTTCCCTGCAGAGCAAACTGGTTCTACTGGAAGCAGCAGTATCATTTAGAAATGCTAATAGCAACTGTAATAGTCATAGTGATATTCATAAGTACTTTATAATTAACAAGCCTTTATTTTTTTAAACTAAATTAAGTAAACTAATCTAGAGGTGATCTTTAAATTGAATGCAGGCAGTATAAAGAGTAATATGAGACGTGTCAGTGATATTGGTGACATTTCAGCTGTAGTCATATAGTGACAGGGAGTAAACAAAACATCCACACTACCACTGTAAGAGCCATATTAGACTTAATAAGATGTGTTCAGTGATTTGTGTAAAAACAATGTTGAAATGCTCCTTTAGTTGTGCTACTGACTACGTCACCGGACGGAGGGAAGATTACCGCTACAACCACGTCTTCATCTTAAAACAGAGTTTCTGTCAACAGGGGCGTTTCAGCATAGTTTCAAAATGATCTTCTTCCCGACTAACCACGCCTGAAAACAGATGATATGACGATTGACGTGCATGTGGGCTTGTGGGCACCGGTGTAAACAGGAAGTAGATTGAGTTTATAGAGAAAAAATAACCAGACACATACATTGTCCTGCTAAAATGATGCACGCCATTTACAAACAAACTAATCAGTTGGACAAGCTGTGGCTAATCTAAAGTGCTTATCTGGAGGGCAAATAAAACTAAGTATAAACAACTGAGATTATCACTAAGGTGCAAAAAACAAAATATACACTGGATCATAAATCATCATCACAAAGGATCATAAATAAACAGGTTAACTGTACGGTGCAAATCCAACATAAACAGGTAAGATAAAAATGAGAATATAAATGAAACAAACTATACGAGAGCAGTTCAGGTTAAAACAGAAAGACAAGAGTGACAGTGTGATTTGTAGCAGCAAAGTCAGCAAGATATATTAACAGTGAACAGCAGAATAATGCGTGAACAACAGGATGCATATTTTTCTTGTGGGTTGGGGTTAGATCATCCGACATCCCTTTCTGTCTGTTACAGTCAATAGAGACAGTTTACCATAGAGACAGTTTAGATTAGTGGTTAAAGAGGTTCACCATGTGAACAAAGTGATGTGGAAACCCACTAGTGGTTCAGCTGAGTCAAAAACAATGCAGCTCAATGAGTAAGCCATCTAATGTCTGAGTAGTAGCAGTAATGATATGAGTGGCATCCTTCGTTGTAGTAGACGTACTAGCTGTAATGTGTCAGTGTTTAGCTGTGGTAATATCACTGGTATCAGTACAAAGATAACAGTAGAGTTATCTATTTTTAATGGTATTTTTTTGCCATTATGTTATATTATAAAGGTCCATTGTAAAAGCTATTTGATAATAATGGTTGCGATGACAAGTGGCCCGGCTCAGGAGGTTTAATGGACTTTGACTCTCTGGAGCTGGAAACAGACCAGTATCAAGACAGAATAAATGTTTCCAGCTGTTTACACTGGTGCTACACCCCCAATACCAACTGCTGCCACCTCCTCTGTTTCCCCCACCTACACATCTGTTTCTCCAGCTGTTTGAAAACGACCAGCTCTGGATTTAGGAATGGTGAGTGCATTGATTGATTGACACGCTCTGTCTGTCTGTCTGTCTGTCTGTCTGAGAAGAGGTGCTGTTCTGTTTTCGGAGAGGCTGAGCAAATGCGTGGGTCTGAAATTAACTCATTGTGAGTCATGCATTGCTCAAGTTTGTGATTTATACTCTTATTACAAAGTGCTACCAGGATTCCTAATCAAACTGTAGTAGGCCTACATGGTTTAAGTCAGGGGTGCCCACACTTTTTTCGGCTTGCGAGCTACTTTTAAAATGACCAAGTCAAAATGATCTACCTACATTAAAAATGCTGAATATCTATCTATCTATCTATCTATCTATCTATCTATCTATCTATCTATCTATCTATCACATTTCCTCATGTTTGGGTACTTTTCCTCTGTGAGAAAACTGTCCATGAGCCCTGGACTTCAGCTGAATGTCAGTTTGTAGTGTCAAAATCTCATCCTCCACTCCAGACGAGTTCAAGTGAAACAGCGTTGCAATTTTTGATGCGAGTGAATCAACCTCAATATCTTCCCGAAATGTGCAGCACATAAGTGTAGCAACTGGCTCGAGTAAAGCAAAGTCTCGAAAGCATTTGTCAAACTCTGACAGACACTTGTCAATCTGCTCTGTGTAGCGCGCACTGTCAAATTACGCACACGCCTTCCGTTGAGTCTCCAGTTCTGACGCGAGGTTTTGGAAGTTTCCCAAATCATGGCGCTGCAGCTTTAGCTTCTTTAGTAGAAATAAATTGGAAGGCTAACTAATTAGCTCGCAGGAGTTTTGCAGTAGCTCGCGCGGTTGACCGCGCATACGTGGTGACCCGTGTGTTAGAAAATCAAGTGGCAAATGCAATGCGGACATCTAACTTTTTTTGAATGGCATGCGATCTACCCGCACTACCTCCGCCGATCACTGCGGTCAAGTCAGCAGACACTCAGATCTCCGTGGTCAACTCAGCAGACACTTAAATTGTAGTGCACATTTACGCTGAAACTTACGGTAAACGGCACAGATCGGGAGCGAGCGAAGAACTTTGCAAAGTTAGCGGAAAGATTAACGTGAGACAACTTCCGGTTTTCTACAGACGAACATCCGGTTTTCAGAATAAGATGCCAACAAAGTATACATATTGCATAATGAAAAGAGATTAAATTAATTATATTCACATTAACTATAAAACATGCTACCTGCATCTCCTGAGTTAAAGGGAAAATACACCTAAATTGTGTGTAAAGTGTCTTTATTCTTTGATTTGAGGGTTGCTAGAAGTTAATAATACCTGACTGACGGCCAATTAAGATATTTTACGAAGCAAAAACTCTGAACTGAATTTGTACCTTCAAATGGCACATTCTTTAAATGTTTAAGGTGCAATAAACATGTTTTTCTCAATAATTCCACACAACGGCTAATGCATATATGTTCAGGACAAAAATGGGTAATATCACAATATTTAAGGTGCTACAAAAATATTTTTCTCAATAATTCCAGACAATGACTGACATGTATGTGTTGGGGACATCGTTGACTCCACCCATACTGAATATTAGACATTTTTACTTTAATTAAGAGATATTTCAAATTAAAGCTCATAAGGAAATCGAGTTCAGTACACTATTTAAATAGGAATAGGATAAATAATGTAGTGGGCTGTAGACTAGTATGGACACCAGGAATTTGCTTGAAATTATAGTCATTGAAGCTGCTGTGTATGTGTCAATGATTGAAACAATCCAACAAACTGGTACGGCTGTGCTTTCGCTCAGATTGATGCACAATGTAGTTTATGTGCATTTAAAGAACTGTTAATTTTAGTTACATGTTGTCTTGCTGATACAGTCGTTCTCTGAATGCTGCGAAACTATTCGATAAATCTAATCTTCTTCCAAAACCTCTGCAACGCAATCCAATTTAATTAATATACTACCAGTCATCAATGGTTGTTTGTTCGACTCTATAAAAGTTGATAGTCCACCTGCTATTACGTAATACTCAAACTACAACACTTGTCCTTCCTTAGGTGAAATAAACGTTGATGCGTTTTATTTTGAAGGTGTGAAAAGGAATAGGAAACCCCTAAATTACAGCGTTTTCTTGAGCATGCTTTCAGATGGGAATGGAATTGTAACCGGCAAGGATGGAGGTCGTTGCGTGCTGCTTTTTTTTTGCATGTGAGTATTTATTTTGATTTTTTTAAAGATTCATTTGTTTGAAACAAACAAATGAATCAGTGCTTTAACGTACTCAGTTTATCTCATCGGAACGAAAGGAAGCGTGTCATATGTCTGGCTAAAATGTCAGTAGCTAAGTTAGTACATATGAAACCTAATTAAATTGAATATTTTAATCTGTTTAAATTTCTGCTGGCTGGCTTCTTAAACTGCTTTTGGCTAAACACGGCCACTCGAAGACGGGAACTAGCTAAGTAACTCTAGCGGTTAGGTAAAGTTAGGAAGATATTGTTGATTTAGCGCTGTTTTGCGCTGTGGAGGACTGAGTCTTTGTAGCATTCTAAGTGTTTTCTATGTATGTCGCCTCTTTATAGTGTATTCATACTATGTCAATAGCTATTTTATGTCGAGGCTCTAAAAATAGATATAGTTCTTCAATAACAATGGCCATCATCTCGGTCCGTGTTGTTGAGATGAGAAAATAAAAACACTAACGCGTGCTGTGTAAAGTGCACACTTGCGTAAAGTGACGCGTATCACTTCCGTTACTCACCTGATTACATCCGCGCGTAGTAAGCTTAAATAACTTTCAGAGTTGACAAAGAGGGAATTGGGAGAATGCGGAAGAATGCCGACACGTGACTCCGCGCCCTACGATCTACTCTGATGTAACGCGGCACACTTGCGATTTACAAGGTGCAAAAAACTACAGCACGTGACAAAGAAAATGGACTTTGTTACTGTGTACTAGATATTAAAGGGACTACAAAGGGATTCATGATGTTTATCTTTCTGAACAGCAGTGTTAGGACTACTCTCTGTGCATGTTTGCATTGTCAGTTTCATAGTTATTTGCAGACACAGACCTAGATAAGAGCAGTTTGTAACCAAATCTTGCTTCTGGTGACGTATTTTTCTATTTGTCCCCAGATGACTTTCTACTGCTTGGAAGAGCGTGGAGCATTAGTTGCATCGCCTCGTCTTACTCACTGGTTCCTGAGCAAACACGGTACAACATCTCAGACGACTCTCGCATCACAGATGTGAATGGATCAGACTGCGACTACTCGTGGGCACGGGGTGTAAGTTACTTGCAGCGTGATAGCTGAGCTTGTTTGGATTAATATAAAACTGTGCCCTCCGGACATGTCCGTACATGTCTGGTGTGGAGAATTTCAGTATTAAAGGCATTATTAGTAGGATTAAATAACACCCCTAGTGGTGAGTAGAAGTGTCACAATAATAAATATGTTAGTCACAATATGTTTCCATATGGAATGTATTATGTTTATAATATCCTCACTTATAGAGGATATTATATGTTACAGTATATTAACTCATTGAATGTATTAAATCATAGAAGTATAGTCACTAAAGGTATTAAAACACTGTATGAATAGTTTTGAGGGTCAGTAAGGGATCATTTTTGAGTGAGCCTTTTCAGAGGTGCAGCAGAGGGAAGGACAACTGACCAGCAGGTCAGAGAGGAGGAGTTCAAGATGTTTGCCACAAAGGATCGATCCAGGGAGGGGACAGGATTCAAATGGAGCCAATCACTGATCAACGGAGGATCATTCACATGTTTTAGGACAGTTCGGTCACTTTCCAACTGTCAGGGGATATAAAAGACAACGTTCGAGAGAACATTCCTCAGACCACTTCTGCTCTTGTTTTTCAGTACCTGAATTCAGACCTGTGAGTGAGATGCGTGTATGTGGTCTCTGTTCTCGAGAACATTACTATTGATAGTTAATTCAGTTTGTAAGTGAACTTTGTGTAGTACATTAAATATTGTTTTAATTTGAACCGGATCTAGCTCATTCTTCTGATGCGCGTGCGCAGTAAGAAGCTCGCAGCAGAAGAGTACCTGCGGCCTGCAGGCTCCTTCATCCTTTGTTCTTAAAAACCTAACACGCGTCCGGATGTGTACCTGAGGGTTTTTGTTGTTTATTATTAAATTCTTTCCTCTCCATATTCACTTTAGAAACACGTGCTTGCAAATCACGATAATAGTGAGACTGAGCCGGTGGTGGTGAGTTACAGCATCAACCATCTCATCACCTCAGGATGCTTCAACAACACCACCTTCAGACGGAACTGCCTCTCAGAGGTACTACACGTTTACCATGCGAAAAAGTACCACTGCACTCCGTGGGGCTCATTAGATAAGCTGTTATTATGCGAAAATATGAGTGATGGAAAAAGTTCAAATATTGTTTGTTTAGGAGATTGAAGAGTTAGGTTTAATGCCTCTCGGGAATCACATAACGGCACCACGGATAAGCTGTGATAACTCTGACATCAAAGCTACTAAAAACATAGAGGTGAAGATATTGATTTGAAAATGTCGTCTTTCTGACACTAATAAACTCAATGTTTTGCCCCTTTTGTTTCTTCTCCATAGGGGATCGGTTACACGGTTCTCTGTGAGCGTGAGTATCTTTCCCTGTCTGTCTGTGAAGGGTATTTAAAATTATTAACATTGCAAACATTTTGTTCTTACCTTGTGTCAGATTGTCCCATCCAGTTGTACCTTAGATATTAATTGTGAATGTTTTCATACATTTATTTTGAAGAGAAATGTGTATTTCAGTGCATCTGACGTTCTGATGTCGTCTTTTTACAGCCAACTGCACTTTAAATGCCCTCCTGAGGTCTCTGAAAGAAAAAGGTAGGGACATTACCTTAATCTGTGTATCAGATCACATCCTCGAGCAGCTGTCTACTCAGTCCCTCACTCTTTGTGTGCTGCAGACCAAGCATGAGACATTCTTTTCTTTCTTTTTTTTAGTCAAATGCTTATGCTCTTTAAATTGTCTAGTGAGTGTAAGAGGGCTACATAGCGCCCTGTTTCAATTATGCATAGATGGTAGTGAACTAAAAGAAAATGCCATTTATCGCGAGAGAGTACATGAACATTTGGAATATTAACTGTCAAACTCTTTTCTCCTGACAGAGATTGGTGCTACTGTTGGTGCTACTGTTGGTCCTACTGTTGGTGCTACTGTTGGTGTTGCTGTTGGTGTCATTGTTGTCCTGCTGGCAGTGCTCCTTAGTGTCTGCCTGTGGTACAAATTCAAAGATAACATCTCCAGGTATTTTTTTTTATTCACAGTATATAAATGGGATGCATTGCACTGATCCGGCAAGGTTTGAGTAATACTCTACTTTTGTTGATTGGATATTCAGCTGGAGACGACCCAGATGCAATTACACTGCTGGGACTGCAAAAGAGGGTGACCCAAGACCAGCTGAAGTGGAGGCGGGGAACGCGTAGAAAGACACACTGCTGAGAACTAAACCATGCTTCCCTACATTCCTTTAGTAGCAGTGTGCTTTCGTTACTAGATTATCTCAATGTTTCGGCAGCACAACTCTTAACATTCGGACAAAATCTGTGTGGTGAAACCACCTTTCCCCCGTTAGAAACAAAACACAAGATTCCCTCCTAAATCTGGTGTGATGAAAATTCTTTAAAACTAAATGCTGGAAAGACCAAAGAGTTGGTTGTTGATTTCAGAAGGAAGAAGGAGGAGGTCTCCCCAGTGATAATTGCGGGTCAGCAGATGGAAATTGTCCAGTCATATAAATACAGTAGGGTCCATCTGGACAGTAAATTAAATTGGAAAAATCGTAAGATGATCAGAAAGGCTGGCTCAGTGATTGGCCTTCCCCCGGACTCACTAGAAGTCACTGTAGAAAAAGTCAACAAGGGCCAAGTTAAAAACGATTGTTTCTTTTGAAGGCCATCCATTACACTGTTTTTAACGGACTCAGAGGCTGATTTAGTGACAGACTCAGGATGCCTCAGTGTTCTACTGAATGACTCAGAATGTCTTTCGTTCCAGCAGCAGTTCGATTTTTTTTAATGAACGCCTTTAGATGTAGCAGCTTTCTGATGTCAATCATGTTTCATATAGCATTTTCTGGGTTTATTTATTCTTTGCAAATGTGTTTTTTGTCTGTTGTGCATTGTGTACTGTGTCTATTGTTGTCCGTATGAGTTTTTGGTGCCAAATGAGTTTCCCCACTGGGGATTAATATTCTAATCTAATCATTTGGCCTTTTATCAGTCTCCTATTTGGTGAGATCAAACTTCTGAGTAGTTCTTGTGGCCGAGGAAGCAGGCTGACTCACATTGCTTCAAGTGCACTTTTGAGGACCAAAGACAATCAATGCAGTAACCTCCCTCAGGTCCTGCCATGTTCCACATATTGTTTTTAATGTGAACCAAAGCTGTGGAAGTTAGGAGAAGCATAATGCAGCATTACAGTAATACCTCTTAATGTCCATCTGAAGACATGTTCCAGTCATTCCCGGCACAGAGAAATTGTGTGTGCGTGTGCGTGTGC
>NW_022280037.1:11557-13880 GCF_004355925.1 Anarrhichthys ocellatus | reverse complement strand
AATACGGACCTGGGGCCCGGTACACTATAACACATATAACTGGCTGTCTTGTTTTCCACGTTGCAAGCTGATTAGTTTCATCTGGTTTGATCGATATATATAATTGAGTATCATCTGCATAACAATGAAAGGTTATAGAGTGTTTTCTGATAATATTGCCTAAAGGAAGCATATATAAGATGAACAAGATTGGTCCAAGCACAGAACCTTGTGGAACTCCATAATTGACGTTGGACTTCATCGAGGCTTCATCGTTTACATAAACAAACTGAGATCGATCCGATAAATTGGATCCAAACCAGTTCAGTGCGGTTCCCTTGATGCCAATATAATGTTCTAGTCTCTGCAACAGAATGTAGTGGTCTATAGTGTCGAACGCAGCACTAAGGTCTAACAGGACAAGAACAGAGACTAGTCCTTTGTCTGATGCGATTAGAATGTCATTAGTTATTTTTACCAGAGCTGTCTCTGTGCTATGATGCTTTCTAAATCCTGACTGAAAATCCTCAAATAAACTATTGTTACGTAGAAAGTCACACAACTGATTTGCAACTGCTTTCTCAAGGATCTTAGAGAGAAAGGGAAGGTTAGAGATCGGTCTGTAGTTGACCAACACCTCTGGATCGAGAGTGGGCTTCTTAAGAAGAGGTTTAATTACAGCTATTTTGAAGGACTGTGGTACATGGCCTGTTAAAAAAGACAGGTTGATCATATCTAATAAAGTCGTGCTAATTAATGGTAGCACTTCTTTAAGCAGCCTAGTCGGTATAGGGTCTAAGAGACAGGTAGAAGGTTTAGACGTAGAAATTGTTGAAGTCATTTTGTCAAGGTCGATGGGAGTAAAGCCATCTAAACATATATCAGGGTTTACAGCTGTTTCTAAGGTTACTCTATTTGTGGAAAGATCGGTACTAGTCGAGGGCAGTACATTGTTTATGTTCTCTCTAATAGCTATAATCTTATCATTAAAGAAGTTCATGAAGTCATTGCTACTGAGGTCTATAGGGATACTCGGCACAACAGAGCTGTGACTCTCTGTCAGCCTGGCTACAGTGCTGAAGAGAAACCTGGGGTTGTTCTCATTTTTCTCTATTAACGATGAGTAATAAGCTGCTCTGGCATTACGGAGGGCCTTCTTATACGTTTTAAGACTGTCTCGCCAGACTAACCGAGATTCTTCCAAATTATTGGAACGCCATGTTCTTTCAAGTTTTCGCGATGTTTGCTTTATTTTGCGGGTTTGAGGGTTACACCATGGAGCGAACCTCCTTTGTTTTACTAACTTCTTTTTTAAAAGAGCAATAGAGTCTAGTGTCCTTCTCAGTGAGCTTGTAGCACTATCGACAAGATGATCAATCTGGATAGGACTAAAGTTATCACAGGAGTCCTCTGTTATATTGAAGCATGGTATTGAGTTAAATAAAGACGGAATCGCTTCTTTAAATTGAGCTACGGTACCATCAGATAAACATCTAGTGTAGTAACTCTTGCTTACCGGTGTACACTCCGTTAGTAGGAATTCAAAGGTTATTAGATAATGATCCGATAAAAGAGGGTTCTGTGGAAAGACTGTTAAATCTTCTATGTTAATGCCATAAGTCAGAACCAGGTCGAGGTTGTGGTTAAAACAGTGAGTGGGTTTCTGTACATTCTGACAGAAACCAATCAAATCTAATAATACGATGAATGCAGTACTGAGGCTATTGTTCTCGACATCCACATGAATATTAAAGTCACCTACAATAATTACTTTATCTGTTTTAAGGACTAGACTTGATAAAAACTGAGAAAATTCAGATAGAAATTCAGAATACGGACCTGGGGCCCGGTACACTATAACACATATAACTGGCTGTATTGTTTTCCACGTTGGGTGTGAAAGACTAAGAACCAGGCTTTCAAATGTGTTATAATCTAGTTTAGGTTCAGGGTTTAATAATAGGCTTGAGTCAAAGATGGCTGCTACTCCACCTCCTGGGCCGGTGCCTCAAGGAATGTGAGTGTCGTTGTGTCGTTGTTATTCCTGTATCTTGTTGCGTTAAGTTACTGTTGTGTTATAACGGGTTATTGCGCCAGCATCGCGGACCACGGAGTCCCGTTATATTGTGTATTTCCTGCTGTAACCGTTCGCATTAGATCCGTCGCTGCTAGTGGATGTGGAGCTTGTGATTCTATCACTTTAAAGACTAAAACCACGGTGGCCGACTCTCGTCTGGCCGACCGAGTTTCGGGGTGATAGGGAGACAAACTCGCATTTCACCGCAGTGACAAAGATCTGTTTGTTTTGGGGATTCTTTTATTTTGTTTTTGGTTTTATTCTCTC
>NW_022280037.1:11039-11457 GCF_004355925.1 Anarrhichthys ocellatus | reverse complement strand
ACCACGGTGGCCGACTCTCGTCTGGCCAACCGAGTTTCGGGGTGATACGGAGACAAACTCGCATTTCACCGCAGTGACAAAGATCTGTTTGTTTTGAGGATTCTTTTATTTTGTTTTTTGTTTTCTTCCTCTCTCTCTCTCTCTCTCTCTCTCCCTCTACTAACCCGCACACACACATAGTTAGAGCTACTGATTTTGGGTGAACCTCTCAGACTCGTGATTACGTAATCTCTGACCCCAACCCACATGGTACGCCGTCCCATGTGGTTATAGTAGCCACCTCTCAGTCATTTTGGTTGCCGGTCTCTAGACTCCGCCATCTTTGCCTGTAGGCTCACACGCCCCTATTGAGATTACCCACCATCACTGTTGAGTAGGCCCCCCCCTTCCTTTCCACACACACACACACACACACACA
>NW_022280037.1:0-10939 GCF_004355925.1 Anarrhichthys ocellatus | reverse complement strand
CACACACACACACACACACACACACACACACACACATACATGTACATATATCGATACACATATCCTTACCCCACTTTATTCATTTGAGTTTAGGTATTAGACACATAATTGTATGATAGTGTTTGTTGATTGTGATATTACTTGATTTGATCATTTATTATTTTGATTTAATAAACTCTGTTATATTTTAAAGAGCAGTCGTCTGTGATTACTTGTGCATAAGTGTGTAATAATAACTGGATGTAGTGGCCTGTGCTCGAATTTAACCCTTCACTCGCACTCCAAACGTGTAATAGTATTCAGACTGTTAATATCGTGAGTGACCACTAATTATGAGACAGCTTATAGTTTGGTTATTGGTCCCTGTCCGCAGGGTGGTGCCCCATTCTTATTAGCAATTACTAATTAACTTATTGATGTTAATAACTCCATTGATGTTGATAGTTTAGTTTCATATTTGCTAAAAATCAAACACGCTCCTTTACGTTCCCAACAGTCTTGTGTCCTCTATCCACTGTAGTGTTAACATTATTGCCAGCATTTCCCCTGTGTACACAGATACTCCCTCAGTGATCATTTTACCTATTTTAAGGACATTCTATTCTGTGGTAAAGAAAATGCAGTGATCCCTAAACAAACCACTGATCTATGCTGCAGGACTCAATGATGCATTTCTTACTGAGAAATATATACAATCATATTAACAGTAAACTGTAGAATTATCATCTATTCGAACAGAAATATCACAGTCTAATGAGAAATGTGCATGAGGAGCGATGGGATAAATATTAACCTGAACTCCAAAATAAAAAGACGAGCAATAAATATTCATCAATAGTTGTTGAACTCTGCACCTTCAGGAGACCTCTGGTGTTCGTTTTTCTATAGAGTCATTGATGGAATAATGCTTATAAAGATTATCCTAGTAGCAAACAATGGGCCGGAGCTGAAACAGAAACTTTATAGACTTATCCCTCCATGACACAGGCACTTGCTCAATGGACAAGTGATTGATCATAGGTCAATAAAGCAGTTGTCATTCCCTTTGATTTTTGCCCTGAGATTTACTTTGGAGGAAAGCTCTAAACTCTTGATACCACCAATACATTCACCATCAAACAGTCCCTTGTATTCCTGATTGAGTTATAAGAAAAGGAGCTTTCCTGCCCATATTGTCAGTCAGATTCCCATCTTGCTAAATGAGGAAGGAATAAAAAAGAAAAAAAAATATAAAAAAAGTATTCCAAATGTTTATACATATTTCCTTTGACCCACCATTTAAATGACCCGTGTTAGTGTCAAACATGAAAATGAAGATTAATGAAAATACTTCTGTGAACAATTTTGCATCTTTATTGTTCAGGCTTTATGCATAATAACAGAGGAACAGGTGGAAAGTCAGAGTTCAATCAAACATAACCTTTTTAGTTACTAAGGACAAGTTGTGCGAGATGCACAAACAAATTGTAATCTATGAGAACATGGTAAATCATTCCATTTAATTTCTCTGCCAAAGTTTGTGTGAACACAGTCCTCACGTCCTTTAAAGTTGGTTGGTTGTCCTGTATGCCAAAAGACAAAATTGGCTGAAGACCCATCAGACCACATCCATGTTCCTTCTTTGTGGATGTCACTGAGTCCGATCCAGGTCCACGCCTCAGCAGGGTCAAAGTTCTTGATCAGGAATTTGACAAACTTCTGTTCCTGCAGACTGTGGATTGACACCAGGTTGGCTCCCTCTCCGACACAGTGGATCTCTGCATCAGCCCAGGTCATGTCTGAGGCGAGGTACTTGTAGCAGCGGCCGTTGAAGCTGTACCAGAACAAGGGACAGCCGACCCTCTGTAGACTCATTTTATGGTCATCAGGAGGAGGCACAGCACCCAGAGCCAGACCAAACAAGAAGAGGAACAGAAGCATGTTGGTGTCTGTCGCAGGAGCAGGGTTGTGTTGGAGTTGATCGAGACAGGCTGCTTTCTTATAGAGGCTTCAGAGAGGGTGTTGTCACTGTTGGCACAATATTATCATTAGTCGCTGAACACTTTCAGCAAACACACAGTATCTCAACATAAGCCGGAATACGACCAAAAGCTCACCTGGAGGAGTCGCATTGAAGATATAATTAATTGCTATAAGTTTTTATTTTTAATTTCCTCAAGACCCCCTCCAACTGTCAGGGTTTAAGCAAGAAGAGTAGCAGGGGATGGACCCAAACGCAGAGAGACGCAGGATTAGAACAACATTTGACTGTGATTTTAATAAAACAAAAAATTGTCCAAAACAAAACTTGCAGAGCAGCAGAGTCCAAAAATGTGTTACAATAAAGAAATCCAAGGAAAGGGCAAAACCCCAAAAAGGTAATTAGAAAACAAACAAGAGGGATACATACATGAAAGTGCAGAGCAAGGCGCAAACCAGGGAACATACCATTAACTACCGCAGGTCACACAACAGACGAACCGACACTGACACAAGGGACACACAGGGTTTAAATACACTTGGGAGGTGCAGGTGATTAGACACAGGAGGATTCAATCAGGGGCGGGGCAGACAATCACTTTCTTTCTTTCTTTTTTGAGGTTTATTGGCGGTTGGCAAACAATGAATTGGTGCATTACCGCCACCAACTGGTATGGAGTGTGGATCAGGATGTCTAGTACTTATTTAAAAATTCAAAGAAAAGAAAAGAAAAAAGAAACAAAACAAAACAAAAAACTAAAATATATATATATATTTTTTTACTATATTGATCCCAGAAGGGGTAATTTGTCTCTCCATTTGACCCATCCCGGTATATAGGGAGCAGTGGGCTGCCAATGACAGGCGCCCGGGGAGCCGTTAGGGGTTCAGAGTCTTGCTCAAGGACACTTCGACACGTGACACGTCCCAGTCAAGGATCAAACCGTTGACCCTGCAGTTACCAAACAACCCTCTTAACCCAGTGAGCCACGGTATAATACTTGATAACACTCACTTCTTGACTTCTTTTGCAGAATATATCCACTATATCCAACCGTACCTTCATCTTGCCGAGGTCTCCAATCAGCTGCCCTCTTTCCTGCTCATATTTCTGACATTGCACAATAACATGTTCTATTGTTTCCTCTTGCCAACAATAGTCGCATTTTCCTGTTTACCTATTTTTTGAAGCATACTGTTTAGGCCAGTGTGTCCAAATCTAAGCCTGATATTACCGTTTCCTCTCTCCTGTTCCTTCCTGCACATCTCATTTCTCCCACTTTCCTCTGAACTCGGTAAAACCATCGTCCTTTCCTGTCTTCTTCCCATTGCTTCTGCCACCTTTCCTTCAACCTCTGTTTAATGATACTTTTTGTTTCTGATTTACTGAAGCTGACTGCAACATTAGTGCAGGTTTTTTTGTGGCCACTTTTGCAGCTTTATCTGCCATTACATTTCCTTTGACCCCAATTTGTGCTGGTACCCATAGGAATATGACTGTCAGACCCATCATTTGAATTCTGTTTGTTGTATTTCTATAAGGATGTCTGGTCTACTTTCTGAATGGCTGTTCCATCAACTGGCTAATAATGAACTTGAATCTGAACAAATGATTGCCCTCAATCGTCTGGTGTCCTCTATAGACTACAACAATGGCTGGAAACTGAAACACGTTTCATTTTGGGTTCTTGAAATATAGGAATGATCAGCAAAGAAGCACGGTTTGGAAAAATGAACTGCTTTATTACTGCTACCATGTTTATATTCACTGTGTGACGTCTACAGGAATCATTGCTTAATGAGGGCTAGCATGGTTCAACTATTATGCACAAGTTTACACAACTTCAAATTAGGAACAACATGGTGTATGCTTTCTTGTGTATGCTTCAATAAAATAAAAATATCTAATATTTTCCACAAGTTTGTTTGATCTTAATTGTTAACAATTGCATCAAGTGGTGACACTCCAAACTAAAACATGAGATTGCCCAAAAAGTCAGGGTGGTGAAATATGTTCTCTTCCGCAGAACCAAAGACGACTGAATAATACATGTGGACCTCAGGCTGCAACTGTCCAGAGCTTCCTCCACCAAGAAAAGCATAGACCTACCGTTACTGGAGAGGAATAGAGTTTGTTTGGCCTGAGAAAGAGAATCCTCTGAAACATTGACCCAAACCACATGATTCCAAGCAACTACATTTACCGTCGAGTCAGCAGCTTGTGCAAGAAAACGTGGCTGAATTTGGAATGGCTTTGAAAAACCAATGAAACTTAAATAGCAAAAACACAACAAATCAGTTGGATCGGACTCAAGTCCCACATTAGATTATGTGCATCTATGCATCAACACGAGAGTAATAGTTGACTTGACCGCTTGGCTGAGCAGGCGGTGGCGGGGGGGGGGAGATTCTGTAGCCAGTGCACACCACTTCCGTCTTGTTTTCCGTCGGTGCGCTCTTGTTTTGACAAAACCCAACACAGCCGCAGAAGAACAGTGAGGCGTGTCA
The DNA here is from genome assembly GCF_004355925.1 of Anarrhichthys ocellatus. Lineage (NCBI taxonomy): Eukaryota > Metazoa > Chordata > Actinopteri > Perciformes > Anarhichadidae > Anarrhichthys > Anarrhichthys ocellatus. The sequence continues at coordinate 6,472 of NW_022280037.1, read as the reverse complement.
GGTAAACACAAACGGCTTCTTCACTGCTGGGGGGGGCCTGTACACGTGCCCTGCAGTCTGACACGGCATGTGTCACGAGGCCTTTACCGAGACACCTCTGCCTATCTGTGCAGACAGGAATACTTTAACAGCCTGCGTTATTCAACAGATGGGACCTGTGCTGATAGATTCCGTGTACGTGGGCTCCCCGGGGTCACGTCTGTCCGCCCGTACCTGTGCACGGCACTCAAAGCGCTGTGGAGAAAAACTGAGGGGATGACAACTGTAGTGTTGAACACGCCAGGCTTTATTGAGTAGAACGCTTCCATCAGCGCCGTCTGACATACTCAACGCCTGTGGCACTTACACGTTGCTTTTTGTTAAGTGTTACAGGGTTCAATGACAACTTCAGTTCAGATAACACAAAGGTCAGTTCACAAAAATAACTAAAAACATTTTTACAGTGTAACCTCTCGTGGTCCTGTTTTAGCTTCTTGCTCAGGTTTTCAAATAAGTGCAGAGACTTCTGCTGACCTCACAAAAAGGAGGCACAAAGGAATTGTGTTTGTGGTCAGACATTAACTTTTGAAAGAGCTCAAAGGCAGACATCTTATTCCAAAAGGTAAAATAAAAGTAGTTACGCGTCCAGAGCTCTGTGGACTATCCAGATTAGTCGGGACACAATTCTTACATTACAATTTAGGGTATGGTTGCAAAATGTCAATAAGATGAGGGTGAACTGACCTTAATAAACAATCACTTCCTGCTAACACCGTGCCAATGGGTGGGGCACAAAACAAACAATTTAAGCCTTCCCCCATATAAAACACATTAAATCACATTATAAGTCCCACATTAGATTGACTGACATGTCATGAAAAGACGCAATCCAATATTTGTATCAGTTTCCTCGACTTTGAGTTGTAAGTGAAGGGATGTTCATTTACATGACTCTCTAGAGGTTTGTATGCAGGGCTGGACATAACATTCCCAGGATTACATATACATTTACATAACAAATTACTTTAGACCAACTGGTTCTCCTCCAACATTTAGACTCGGCTTGACAAGTTCTACAAGGATGGACTACGTAACAGGAACACTTAATATAATGTAATCCAAATAGGCCTGCCAAATGTGTTGATCAGAAACAGATGTGAGGTTACAATAGAAATCAACAGGAACAGATGAGAGACGCGTCAGTGCAGGCCTGGACGGTTCTATTCACACACAGAGTAAACATGAATGGGGGAAACATTCGCACTCACAACAAAGGAAGTGGAACATTTCAAACAGTAGTACAAAAAACACATTAAAACATGCATAGATTCAAATATAGTAAAAAAATGCAAGGCATTTGACATGCTTGAAACCCTTGAGTGCTTATTCCTAAGCATAATTTCCACAACATCAAAAACATGCATTCATTTTCTAATACGCGACATGCATAGTTGAAAGAAAAGAAACAGACAAACCAAAAACACACAGAGCACAGATTCAACTGAGAGAGAAGAACCGTGCAAACATGGATACCTGGTATAACATTAGATTGCATCGCACCGAGTCCAGCATTATGAGGTTTTAAGTGCAATCGGCTAACGAGATTGTCCACTCCCAATTTAGGAAAAATTACTCCTTTGGAAAAATGTTGGCACCTTGGCAAAGCGCTCGTGTTCTGGACAGCTCTGGGACTGCCATTCACCGAGGGTCATTCTTGGAATGACGTTTCCAAACCGTCTTTGGTAGTTCCTACAAGTGAGCACAGATCCAGAGACACATATTTCACGTGGGCTAAAACAGGTCTGCCTCAGGACTACTATCACATCCACACGTCTTCAGAACTACAAAAGAAACACAGCGAGAATGTTTGTACCTGCGTGTGAGGTCGGTGGGATGCTGCCACTGTCTTCCATCAGCGCCTGGTCTCTGGTCAGCCACGTGGTCCATCAAGGTCAGCAGCTCAGTCATGACGTCTTTAGGAAACACAAATGGCCTTTTTATCGATACCATTATATATATATATATTTTCACATTAATGTGTCATCAAAGCATTGCTGTGTAACATTCCTTTATAGGTCAGTATACCTTGACTGGACCCTTGATGCTCTTCCATCTGTCTTCTCACCGAGTGGACATACAGCTCTTCCTCACGTTTCCAGTCCCCCTCCCTGTCAAAGACCTCCGGCCTGAAAGAGACAATATCTCTATACAGGCCAAATTCAGCCATGCAAGACATGATCACGCTTCAGACAGCAATCTAACAAGTCTAGTGGAAACAAAACAATGCTCAAGTATGGGCATATTGACAAAGAAAGACAGATAGGTAAAAAATATGAGACTATTATCAGGTATAGATGTAGATATCCTGACAGTCATTAAGCCAAAACTTGCACATTGTGTTTTACATGGTCCTGGTGCTCCCCCTAGAGAAGTGACAGAGGCTACTACAGTACCTCGTGGAGCATCTGTTCTCATCTGGGCTCGGCTTGTTAGGCTTGGTGTTTTGCTCCTGCAGAGGAGGTGCTGCTGATTTGCTGCTGGAGGCCAGCTGACTGGGAACCACAACAACTGACTTCACCTTGAAAAAGCACAAGTGTGAACATGCTGTATTCACACTACATATTAGTACCAACTGAGCTCCCATGACTGCATGTGTACAGGACCACATCATCAGTGTCTCCTGGTGAACAGCTTACCTTGACTTGGAGCGGTAATGTCGTCTCATAACTGGTGTCTATAGTGTCTTCCTCTCCACCGAGTGTCGCTTGAAAGATGGACGACTCAAATATGGGGGAACCAATGTTCCATGCCTCTTCAGCATCACCTTCTAAAGGCTCTACGTGAGAGTTATGAGACTCCAATGCTGGCCCACTTACAATAAGAGACGGATCATTTTGAAATGCGTTGCTACTTGGACCTTGGCAGCCCTCTACTTTGCCACAGGGATCGAGACACAAGATGTCTTCGACATCACAGTCGAAGGCAGATGAAAGATTTAAGAGGACCTTGCCACACCTCAAACTGTGTGCTACAGACTCCTCATCAACCCCCGGCTCTGTTGAGGACCCACATTCCACATGCTCCGAGTGGAGCTGGGAACCGGCACTCGCTCTTATTTCACTCTTAATAGTTTGTGTCTTATCTAAGGATGCAGGCGTCGAGATAGCACAAGGTGACACCGAGTCGTCTGATGCAGGAGGGCTGCAGTAGTCAACGAAACACCCCTGGTCTGGGGACAAATCCGTTGGACTAAAGGCCTTTTTGGCTGGAGTCTCATAATCATCACCAGAACTGGAATCCTGCAATTTTCTTTTACAGGAACATTTGTTTACAACTTCAAATTTAAAATTTATAAAAGGATTTGAGGACTTTCTCTGTTGGAGACTGGCTTCTTGCTCAGAAAAGATCATCCGTGAATATATAGACAGAGGTTTCAAGGGCCTTGCTAGATGAAGCCCATTGAACATTTCTTTTGTTGGAGATTTTGCTATTTTATCCATGTCTGTTGAAAAGATGGGGGAAAAAAACACTCAGATCATCAGTTAACTACCTTCAGATTATCAATAATCTCAATTATTATCAATAAAAGCTCATGATCGAGTATTTAAATAATAACAAAAAAATATATATATTTTTTCATAAGAGTCGTCATAAGTGGAAGCAATAATAAGTGAAAGACTAACATCAACCAAATCCCTAAAAAAAAAACAGTAATGACTCCACACACTTTCTACACTACTGGCTTCTTCAAAGACTCATTTTGGGCGGTCACGGTTTGCTCAAACCCACAAGAATGTATATCAAATTTAAATATAAACAAAGAGTAAATAGTTTCCAAAAAGACCAACTCAGTCAGGGTGACTTAAATGCACGAATATGAAGTTTGACACACGTATTATTTCCATTGATGTAGCATCTTAAATGGCAGACTTCTCATAAATATAGTTAAACTTATTTCTAGGGTTTCAAAAAACATCGGCTATCGTTAGCATAATGCTACAATGCTACATTACTAATGTTAACAAGCTAACGTTACACACAATGTGCATGTTGCTCCACTACCGTTACATTTAGGGAAACCTTGTCATAATTTAAGAACAAAGTTAAAAGTGTCACAGATTAGCCGACTTGTCGATCAATAGTTAACATAAACTGTTAGCTGAATTATTTCCCTCTTTTTATAGCATGAAATTCGGAGGGAGCTAAAGCCCAAACTTTTAACTTTAGGCTTACAGGATGGAAGAATATAAGTTTCACTTAGTGAAGTTGGAAATTTGCATATGTCTCTTTATGTTCAACTTCACCTTTCTGTTCCACTATCATAACATCGACACTAAAGGCGGTGCCCCGCGGTGGAAGCACTGGGCGGGCATTAGCGCTAGCTAGCTAGCTAGCAGCTACATTCATTAAACTTCAGCGAGCTAGCTAGCTGGCTAGCGTTAGCTTCGTAAACGTTACAAAAAATGTCGCGTACAAGAGGTAAACTCTATCGCCAGCTAAAGGTAAGCGGGCGCCAGCCGACCAAATTGTGCATTAATGCTCTGCCATAAAGTATATTAAAATAGACTCACCTGCTATCGAAAATTAGCCAACGGAAACCACCAACTACCTGCTGCTCACCACACAAGGTTCGCTCTCTCGGCCGCGCGCACTGGTGCATGACACAAGAACGTGCACGCGCGGGTTAAATTGAAGTTCAAAATTCTATCTAAAGTGTAGAAGGCCTACTGCATTGTTGTCATTTAATTTGTTGACGTTCGACTCTTTACTATCAGCCTCTGGGTTGACAAAACTCTAATCTAAAAGGACGGCGGAAAAGCATTTAGCACTATATGAGTTTGAGATGGCAACTGTGTCTGAAACTGTGCTTATATTTTTGATCCGAGGATAACGTCGTTTACTCAGTTCATTAAGGCAAAAAGACTGCATGCAACGATCAACAGGCACTGCCAGCAGATGGCAGTGCAGCCTCTCACACTGCAATAAGAAGCTATCTCACACTCACTATATTAATTGGTTTTCTGTTGCTCCACTATTAAAAGGGTCTAGGTTTTATCAAAGTTCACATAAATTACAAAAGGAACATATTCCCACTTACTCACCTGGGTTTTATTTGCTGGGGACTTGAGGTATCTGCAGACACCCCGATACAGTGGAGGCAAATGAAAACTGAGGCGATAACTGAAAGCTCCTATCTGGCTGGGTGAGCAGAAGTCTGAGACACGCTGGTCCAGAGGACTCCTAAGTCACCAACACTCATTATTCTACATTTCTACTAAAACAATTATAATTGAATGCACCATTACAGCTACGTGTGACACTTCATTGAGATTATTTATTCCTCCGGATTACTGGCCTGGAACACAAAAAACTAGTTAAACCACTCGAGTCCTGATTGAGTAAAGAACATAACCCACTTTAGAGAGGTGTGCATGAAACCATGAATAAATATCCAACCACCAAATCATTTGAAGTTAGCCAAGTTGAACCTGACAGTGGCACATTGCCACGCTTGTTGGATTAGAAACATTTACCGCCACTCGACTAAGTAAGCTTGTAAAACATCCACAAAACTGATGTAAACATTATTTAAAAGACTCAAGTGAGCTTTATTGAACTCCCCCAATTAAAGTTAAACTATGCGTAACAGAGGTGAAAACTGATCATTCCTGTAATCACCACAACACTTTCAAACTACTGGGAGGTTTATCCTCTCAAACTTATATTGTGCATGTGTAAACATTGCAGTCATCTACTAAGGACACAGAAATGTAACATTAAATATGAAGTAGACTAGAACACACTGTGATTTTGTTGATATTGCCAGATAAGCATAACCATAATAATCTGTGTAATCTGTGTAAATGCTGTTGTTACACAGAGATGCAGTACAACTATATAGAGGCTGACCTGTGTATAAGTACTCATTCCAGGGGCTACTAAAGAAATTACAAGTACTCTCATCATGGCAGTTGAGTTGAAGGACTTCTTCATTTGAGTGTTGTCCAACATGAAAAATCCTGCTTTCACTGAGGGAGACTTTCAATGACGTTCTGCCTTTTGAGAAGGAAAACCGTCACTTTGAAAAGCACGAGAGAATCTTTAATATGTTTAAGAGTTAAACTCTGAAATGATCTCAGTAAGTCAGGCTTAGTGTCCGTATGTATGTTGGTGGCTGTATGGTGTTAACTCATTGTAACTTAATGTTACTTTCAGTCCCGCAGGATTCTGTGTGAGAGGTCAGCTTTACTGAAGTCAAACGACATCTCCCACACAGCACACAGCAGTGTGAGATACGTTAGGAGACAGGAGGAGATTATAGTGTCTACTGTTGTTGAATTAATAAAGTTTGGAATTAAGACTTTTTTAAAACTTGTTCAAATGGGCCTAAAGGTAAGATCAGGCTCAAGATACATATGCGTACGCTCGTGATGGGCTCCATTTTTAGACTTTCTCAAAAGCTTTAGGTTTTGTTGGGTTTTTTTCCCCCCCC
>NW_022280036.1:15841082-15861420 GCF_004355925.1 Anarrhichthys ocellatus | reverse complement strand
CAGACAGAAAGAGTGTAAGAGACAGATGGTGAGGAGAAGGAGAGACAGAGACAGAGCCTTTTGTCAATATTCCAACTAAAGTATTCTCAAAAAGTGGATTAAGCAAATTTGCATCAAAAACACAGGATGTAGGAGAAACAATAGAAGAGGAAATTATCTCAGGCAGTGAAAGCCACATGTAAAGAGGCCGGGAGCATACCGTTTGTTCCAATCCTATAAAAGAGACTCCTCGACTGTCGTTCCTTTCCATTGAAAAGTGTTCCATCATTTTGTCCTGTACCGAGGGAAAGAAACATGCAGCGTCACTATTGTACTTGCCAACAAGACATTTTAAGTACAAACATTGCTTGAAGCCAGCAAAGCCTTACCTGCTGGCCTAGATAGAATCACAAAGTTATAGCTATTCTATAATTTTATTATTTTTCATAAATACACTACATGTATTCTAAATATTTGTTCCCATTAGTTTATTATCTCACTGCAGCGCTGCTGTGCTGGAACACAGCTTGTATGAAGTAGAGCTTTTATCCAATCAGATTTCGACCCTATGCTCTCTAGGGTAAACAAAATCTGCCCAGAGGCCTTCAAACTTACAAGTGGATCCCTTTGCAGTTTAATTATCTTATTTTCTCATTGCACAGCTCCTGTCTTCCTCAGCTGCTCTGCTTCCAGTGCAGCTTGTTTTAAGTAGAGCTTTTATCCAATCAGATTTCACCTCTGTGTCTCTAGGTAAGAAGAGAGGCCCGAGGCCTGCAGACTCACAAGTGCATCCCTTTCAGTTTAAGTGAATGGGGACGATATTGTTGATCGTCATAGTCTTCAACCAATCAGATGTTTAGTTTGACATGTTGAGCGTATTCTTTGACATAGAAGAGCCTTCTAGCTGGCCTAGCAGAGTACGTCAGCATTAACGTGCGGCTGGATTGGTCAGTGGGCTAACGTGACATGTTGGGTGGTGACAATCCCAATATCTGCTGCCTCTGTCGAGCGGACATTTTCAGCTCTCAAATGCATTAAAACGTATTCAAGAACTACAACTGGGGAGGCTCAACTGTCATCACTGGCGTCCATGAATCGAGAAGGACCTCTTGCTGGAACTGAACCGCACCAATGTACTGTACAACCGTATCATTGAACTCTTTGTTAACAAAGAGAGGATGGACTTTACTCATTTCAGCTAGATGCTTCATGTATTGTAACCGATGACAAGTCACAAGGCATTACAACTGTGACCAAAATACTTTACTTGGTCAAATATCAAAAATGTACCCACATTGCAAGAAAGGTTATAAAGTCCAATTAAAAGCAAAAAGTAAGATTGTAATGATTTCGATAAGGCTCAGGCAGAGGCATGTAGAATGTCAAACTTGTAAATATACATTTGTATAAATTGTATATGTATACCACCCTGATTGTGTCGATACATTATCCCTATATTTAAACTTTGCACTTTCATTTCTTACATTCACATTTTTTACTTGCGTGACTTGAAATTTCAACACTTGAAAATATAATGTGTCAATGAACTACAGAAATCCTATGTGCCTGTGGTGGCCACTGCCCCACAATTAAAGTTACCTGGCTGCTGAGTTCCTCTTCCTGGTCTGACAAAAGATGGGGATGAGGGTGGAGCCTGATTTTATTCAGATGTCCGAGCCAAGGACAATACCAAGAGGTCTGACAGCATAGGGGGGATCAGGTTTTCGTATTCGATAATTACAATCCTTAGTCCACACTCCAGATTAGTGGGTCGCGGTAATGCACCTAAAAGTTGTTTGCCAACTGCCATTAAAAACAAAAGAAGAAGAAGAAGAAGAAGAAGAAGAAGGGGGGATCTGGACAGTTTACCTTGTAGTTCTTGTCTGTGTTGTCCTCCCCTGTATGCTTTTGTTGGTTTGGTCAGCCGGTATATAGGTTTCCCTCATTCTAGAGGTTTGAGCACTGCCAGGCACCAGAAATGGTACAACATGTTATCACTGTCTGTATTAGACACACCTCAGAAAGGAGGTGCATGCTGGGAGAAATGCAAAGACTAGGGATGAGAGGAAGAGAGTTGAATAATATACTGGAGTGGGGATCTAGTAATCTGGGAAGACGGTGCTTTACAAACTTTTTGCGAGCAACTGGTCTGATGGGGAAAGTTTAGTAGTTGGGAACATAGGAACTGACTGAAACCGGAAGATGGCAGTAATGCAACAAAAAGGATGCAAGCTGCCGTTAAACACTAAGAAGAAGATTCTAGAGGTTTTTGTTAATGGAGTAATTGTCTTGTTTTTTTATTCTTTAATAGTTATGTTTTGTTGACTTCTTTTTTAGGAGCCTTATAACTCTGTTAATTAATTTTATCTGTAGCTAATTGTTATTGAATAATTTTTGGGAAAATAAACCCACTTTTGAATTTAAAGCCTGTTTCCTTGTGCCTTGACTGCTTGGTCCATGACATTTGGTCGCAGTGGTGGGATCATCAGGCACAGGGTTTTGTTTTTTTCATATTTTTGAATCTTTTCCTCCTTTGATCTTCAAGTCATGCAACGATGTGGGAAAATTGGGAAAGGAGCACGAGGTGATGTTCAAAACCGTCCGACTGTATCGGAGGCACGGACTAATGATGATGAGGAGGGAAATGGAGCCTCTGGAGGGGTGGACAGCACTGAGGACAAAGGTAAGGAGCCAACAATATTAGACCTGGCTTCCCCTCTTCGGTACCAGGTAGAGCAGCAGGAGGCCAGAGACGACAGACAGAACGAGCAAAATGCCCGACAAGAACATCGCTTTAGAGCACTCCAACACCAGTTCCAGCTTCTTCAGGAGGAAGTGGAAGTCCGCACCTCTCCAGTCCCTGAGCTTCTGCCAGATGAGCCTGAACCACCTGGTCCTGAGCTTCCGGATGTTGACGTCCCTCTCCAAGTTGCTCCCAGAAACGAGACTAACAACCAGTCCTATGCCTCAGCAGGTCAGTCTCGTTTTCATGAGCCAAGATAGAAGATCACAGACTATGTTGAACATTTCTTAATCACTTTTGAACATATTGCACTGGCTTGTCGATGGCAGAAAAAAGACTGGCAAAAGCTAGGGGTGCATATGTTCACATGGATATTGATGAATCTTTGGATTATGATCAAGTCAAGAGAGCCATTCCCCATAAATATGATATTAACCCTGAGACATATGCTGAGATTCCACTCCCTTGAAATAAAGCCTGAGGAGAACCCAAATGAGTTGTATACACGGTTGAAGGAGTTATACAGTGTGGGAGAAAAATGTCTGTCTTGAAATATATTTGTGTAAAATCAATCTTATCCATAATTTGAAATGTATCTATGTATATTCACATTCATACTGTGATATTGGCCTGTATCATTGTCTTGTGATTCACGTCTCTGAGACAGGGAGTCTTGTATAGCGGCCTTGGAGCCCGGGTGAAGATAGCTGGAGGGGGATGACGTAGATAAACAAGTAGGGCGAGATTTCTAACGGAGGGAAAAGACAAAAGCCGGTCGCTGTGACGGGCGGGCAGAGGCGGAATCAGGAGAAGAGTGTGGAAGGACACTGTGGTTAATCAAAAAACCCTCTGTTATGACTTGTCCGAGGTACAGTGTAACTTGTCTAGGTGAAAGTTCAGAAGAGGACCTCTCCGAAGAGGGGGGGGGAGATTTAGGGTAGACTGGAGGTATAAAATAATGTACAATGCTATTGTGAAGTTAGTTGACTCCGGACAGCTCGGTTTACGTGTATACTTTGTGACTCAAATAAATCTGCGTGAACTGAAGAAAATTCAATCTCTCTTGTGTTCTGTGGGTGTTCGTTACAGAGTTCCTAATAGTGAGATCCTGTGGTGTCTCACCACGAGTCGGATAGATAACCCAAATGTGTTGTGTGCCAAGGAGTGTTAAAACTGAACCTCTTGAGCCCGAGTGCCCCCATTTTCGGGGGCTGTAGAGAAAGCTTAGCATATACCGTCAAAAAAAATGCCCTTATCAGGAACGAATATGATGGTTATATACCAGATTAAACAGCAAAGCCTGGGCTACAAGATCATGGAAGCTGTTTTTACATGCTCCAAACACAACTAAACAACCAACTATAAGAATGACCAAATATCAAAATCCATATAGCGCAAACTACGCGCCACATTTCTGGCTCTATCGCTGTGGTATTTTATGCCCTCTAGGTAGACTTTGCAGATTAAAGTATATAGCGACGATATTGTTGATTGTCATAGTGTTCAACCAATCAGATCTTTAGTTTGACATGTTGGGCGTATTCTTTGACATGCCACTGCTACCCAGGTAGCCTGCTAGTACGTCTGCATTAACGTGTGCCGTGATTGGTCAGTGGGCCAGCGTGACTTTTGTCAAACAGAAAGCTAGCTAGCAGATCTTAGTATTTACGAAGAGTTCCGGTTGATGCATATGTAAGAAGTTAAGACATTTTTAGCGTTTTGCTTGGTGTAGGTTTTTTTTTTTGTTTGTTTTTTTGTTTTTTTAACCTAGCTGTGTTTTTTTAACACTCTGGCTAAAGGAGGAGAAACGGATTTCTCAAGACCAGAAAAACTGGACATCGTATCCAGGAGTCGGTCAACCCCACAGCTGGCATGGAAAAGGATTTGTATTTCTGGCTGACGGCTGCAGAGAAGTGTTGCACATATTATGGCTAAGAATGAAACTTTTGCTGAGACCCGAGTGGATTTACAACTCAACGAACACGTTCACAGGAGGACCTCTGACTGGAACTGAACTGAACAGATGTTCTGAACAACCACGGTATTAAACTCTTAACAAAGAAGAGGATGGACTTTGTCTTTAAGTGAACAGCAAGTGTGGTCAGTGAAGTGCTTTTGTGTTTTTACATCTGCAGTAACGTTACTGTTAGATTTTTCTATCGTGTCATTTTTATGATATTGTGACGACCGTCTCTGCCTGTTCGTTTGGCTGCCTTCATTGTAGGTGTGGAGGTGGGTGTGGCAGAGGGTCGTCAGGCAGAGTGGAAGCGCCTGAGGCCATTTGCAAGACTGGACCTGTGTGCCAGAGCACCCAGGATAAAAACTCTCTGGATTCTCAGTTGGTCTCTCGCTCCTTCCCGAGACACCCACTTTGGTTTCGGTTGCGGTTATGGTTTGTTGTTACACTATACAACACTTTACACGCACTCACTTACACTGCTGAAATGAGTGACTTCACATGTCACTGTTAGTTTGTCTTTTATATTACTTTAAACTTAATAAATATTCAATCAACTGCTTCATTGAATGCGTCTCCCTTTTTTGCCATGGCCGTTCGGCCCGGTTTGTTGTCCGTACTGCGTTCTCTGGACTTGAAGGGCCTTTCTCAGTACCCAAGTTCACAAGTACGGACTTGTGAACTTTTGGAGTAAGGGCAATTGGAACAGCAGCTTACTTGATGACATCACCACCTCAGCTGGTCTTGGTAATGAGTTTAATCCGTTTTTTTACTGTAAAGTATTTTTACAATCAAACTAAATATGAGAACCCTGCTTTTTTTCATTTTCATTTAAAATAAAAAATTATATAGTGTGTGTGTGTGTGTTTCCTGATTTCTTATTTTTTGCATGTTTGTCACACTTAAATGTTTCAGATCATCAAACAAATTTAAATATTAGACAAAGATAACACAAGTAAACACAAAATGCAGTTTTTAAATGAAGGTTATTATTAAAGGGGGAAAAATCCAAACCTACATGCCCCTGTGTGAAAAAGTGATTGCCCCCTAAACCTAATAACTGGTTGGGCCACCCTTAGCAGCAACAACTGCAATCAAGCGTTTGCGATAACTGGCAATGAGTCTTTTACAGCGCTGTAGAGGAATTTTGGCCCACTCATCTTTGCAGAATTGTTGTAATTCAGCCACATTGGAGGGTTTTCGAGCATGAACCGCCTTTTTAAGGTCATGCCACAGCATCTCAATCGGATTCAGGTCGGGACTTTGACTAAGCCACTCCAAAGTCTTCATTTTGTTTTTCTTAAGCCATTCAGAGGTGGACTTGCTGGTGTTTTGGATTGTTGTCCTGCTGCAGAACCCAAGTGCGCTTCAGCTTGAGGTCACGAACAGATGGCCGGACATTCTCCTTCAGGATTTTTTGGTAGACAGCAGAATTCATGGTTCCATTTACCACAGCAAGTCTTCCAGGTCCTGAAGCAGCAAAACAGCCCCAGACCATCACACTACCACCACCATATTTTACTGTTGGTATGATGTTCCTTTTCTGAAATGCCGTGTTGCTGTTACGCCAGATGTAATGGGACATACACCTTCCAAAAAGTTCAACTTTTGTCTCGTCAGTCCACAGAGTATTTTCCCAAAAGTCTTGGGGATCATCAAGATGTTTTCTGGCAAAACTGAGACGAGCCTTTATGTTCTTTTTGCTCAGCAGTGGTTTTCGTCTTGGAACTCTGCCATGCAGGCCATTTTTGCCCAGTCTCTTTCTTATGGTGGAGTCATGAACACTGACCTTAATTGAGGCAAGTGAGGCCTGCAGTTCTTTGGATGTTGTTCTGGGGTCTTTTGTGACCTCTTGGATGAGTCGTCGCTGCGCTCTTGGGGTAATTTTGGTCGGCCGGCCACTCCTGGGAAGGTTCACCACTGTTCCATGTTTTCGCCATTTGTGGATAATGGCTCTCACTGTGGTTCGCTGGAGTCCCAAAGCTTTAGAAATGGCTTTGTAACCTTTTCCAGAGTGATAGATCTCAATTACTTTGTTTCTCATTTGTTCCTGAATTTCTTTGGATTGCAGCATGATGTCTAGCTTTTGAGGATCTTTTGGTCTACCTCACTTTGTCAGGCAGGTCCTATTTAAGTGATTTCTTGATTGAGAACAGGTGTGGCAGTAATCAGGCCTGGGTGTGGCTAGAGAAATTGAACTCAGCTTTCCAAAGATGTGATAAACCACAGTTAATTTATGTTTTAACAGGGGGGGGCAATCACTTTTTCACACAGGGCTATGTAGGTTTGGATTTTTTTTCCCCCTTAATAATAAAAACCTTCATTTAAAAACTGCATTTTGTGTTTACTTGTGTTATCTTTGTCTAATATTTAAATTTGTTTGATGATCTGAAACATTTAAGTGTGACAAACATGCAAAAAAATAAGAAATCAGGAAGGGGGCAAACACTTTTTCACACAACTGTATATGCAGGGGGCATGGCGTTTGAAAGATGTAGGTGTTCACAGGTCTAGAGAACAATTCTGTCTCGTTGCATTGTGGGAAGTGTATTTTTGGAGCTTGATCCATATTAAGGACTATAATTCAAGGTCTGTACCTGCTGCATCAGTTTTGGCTTTTTGAAATCCGTCTTCGTGCCCCAGCTCTATGGAAGTACAACACCAAATTGCTGAAATTCTCTTTAGATGCAGTCAATTATAACACAAGTTGTTTATTAGTGCCCTGATATCTGCTCTACAGCTCAAAGCAATATGAATAGTACAATATGTATTCATTATAAAGCTAGAGCCTAGAGGATTTGAAAAACAAAGTTGTTATAGGTGGTAAATTTCACACAGACCCCTTATTAAAAGAAAGGTACCTTTTACTTTAGGGAATAGATGATGTTCATATTCAGGCATCACATTGATGAAGAAACTTGGTACAAAAACAATGAAGGTGGTGCAGTAAAGCAAATTGTGTGAAGTGAGTCGTCTAATGCTTTTTTAAATGTTTAGAAGTAACAAAGTATGCAAAATGATTTTATCGCTTTTATACTTTAGGAGATATATTTAAAAATAAAACTGTAGCTCCATTTAACCCTATGGAGCTCAAGATTTCAAAATATGATTTTTAACAGCCTCTTACACACCAACCTATGATGTATAATTTATTTTTTTCGATCCCACTCCACTCAGCCACAGTGGAGTGGAGGATACTGGCCATCCTGACTTCCCCCATCCTTAATCATGGTTTTCTGCTGGCATAGCTGGCTGCCTGCTCCCACGAATGCTATAGAATGATATATTGATACAGCTCTTGGTGATTTAAAAATATTTTTGGACCAAATGGCTAAAATACAACTTAGTAATTTTTTGCAAAGTTTGTGATGGTCTGTAATTTTTCATTGTATAACAGCCGTTTCTTTTGTAATGGTTGTGAAGGAAGTTCTAATTGTAGCGACTATGCAGCACTGTTGTGCTAACACAGAAATAATGTGACGAGCAAAGTTCAAAATCGGAATCCGCTATATTGGCCAAGTATGCGGGCACATACAAAGAAATAGTTTTCTTTTTTGCATCTTTCTCAATTACACAGAAATAGAAATAACAGCTCGGGACAAGGACAACTAATCAGGACATATAAAGGTAAAGGATAGATAGCACTGTTATGTGCACATGTATGAGTGAAAAAATAGGTGTATATATCAATAGGATATAAATATAAATAAACAGCACTTTCCAACAATTAAATAAAAAGTAAAACATTAATATAAAAGTCAAATGTTCTCTAAGTTGTAAACGAAACAAACAGTGCAAATAAATAAATAATGAATGAGTATACATTGATGGATGATTATTTACAATATGAACATGTATGTACAGAATCAGAATCGGAACTGTTTATTGCCAAGTACATTACACATACAAGGAATTTGACTCGGTGAATGGTGCATAACAATAAACACAGTGCAATAGAGAGAGTCATAATTGTGGTTGGGATTGGGGGGGGGGGGGCGGCACTAGGATGGGTGGTTGAGAGGCATGGGCCCCTGCTGAGCTGAGGGTGAACTGGAGCTGGTGGATGGGGTCAGGACTGTCCCATTGTCTTTCAAAGCGACAGGCGGAGGTCATTAAGATAAGATAAGATAAGATAAGATAATCCTTTATTAGTCCCACAGTGGACAATTAATGGACATAAGTACGTATACATTAATGACCTCCGCCTGGCAAATGAGTTTTACTGTCATTTGAAAGACAATAAGACAGTCCTGACCCCATCCACCAGCTCCAGTCCCCCAGTATGTACGTACATACAGAGGTCTATATACTGTATATACAGTGTGTAGGATTTATATTGACAGTGACAGGTGATATGTACATTAAAAAAAACTAATTCTGCATCACAATGGTAAAAATCAAATCTATAATGGTAGCATTACATATGTTGGTGTTAGAGGGATATTGAGTGTATGACTGATGTGCGTGTTCATCAGAGGTAATGCCTGCAGGAAGAAACTGTTCTCGAGTCTGGCTGTTTTGGGGAGGGGTGAGGGGTGTGAATGTGGATGTTTGCTTTCATATTTTTTAACGATCCAAGAGCGTTTTATTAGAATTTCAATTGCTTTTACAGGGTTATTTAGTTATTAGAAGGTAGTGGTTCAGAACCAATTCATTTTACATGTTTTAAACAGGTACATTTCTGTCCTCTGAATAGCAGACAAAGTGCAGTGTACATGCATGTGTACATACACATACTGCTTAGGGTAAAAAAATATCTTTACACTACTTTACAATAACAACTTTGCAACAAGCATTCCCTATTTTGAAGAGGAGATGATTGGGGCCTATTTGTCATGCTGGGTTGTGCTGAATGTTTTCATGGATATAGGTCCCATAACTTTCTATTTCAGGGGATGCAGAAGATGTTTTGATATTAATGTAATATCTGACCTTCACCGTGCTAAATTCCTTCAATTCTAATTTCCTTTAATGTTACCTGATGAAAGGCAAAAGACCAGAACGTTTTTAATAAAGTCAGTGCAAGTGTCAGACGGTGTGCAGGATTCTTCTCAGTCTTGTGTTTTTGGTGCTGTGCAGATGCCAATAAGACTTTATAGCGTTTGAATTCTTAAATTCTTAAATGGTGTGAATGTGTGTTGTTAGATGAATGTCAAAACCTTTTCAATTCTGTTAAATTCTATGATATCTAAGAGTAATTCTTCCATATATTCCATATTTTGGCTGTTTTGATTTTGGTGGCAGGCTGCCCGTTTCTACGATTACACCAGGTATTAGACGTATCCCTCGTCACTTTACAGATATAATATGTGTCTGAGCTACTGCACCGCCGTCATGCTGGTCTGAGATCGTCAGCAGGGATTTGTGGTACATCTCCATTCAGACAGTACTCTGCCTTATGGTATCAGTCTAATGCAGCAGGGCTGCGGTAGTGCCAAAGAGGTGATGTTATGTGTTATGCTCTGAAATACCATCACTACTATCTTCTCCAGAAAAATTGCTCAATGTCATTTAGTCATTTTGAACATCCTTCTTTACCTGTAGCTTTTCCATGTCTGCCTGTTCTGCACCATGTAATATTGCCACCGTGACAATGATAATACCATTATCATATGTGCCCAGCAGGTGGCAACATTGGCTAAATTCTTTAGAACACAACAGCCTTAATCAAGCTAAATAATGCAACTTTCTCCAATATTGGGTGAACTTGTTAATGTATTATACAAGTTGGCATGGTCTACAAAACCCTGAGACGAATTTAAAAATGCAAATAGATTAAAAAAAAGTCTTTATAAAGCGGATACATCTTGGCACACTTTCTGACTACCCAACCAGATGTCAGGTATATTTGGCCATGCTGTTAAAACTAGGCTGTGCTAAAAACTGAGCTGCTTTATTATGCTTTTTTTCCTCCAATGTTTTATATGTTTTACTTCTATCCTTGTGTCCAAACCAAGTTTCCTTGCAGGACAATTTTAAAAAATGTAAGTGACCTTACCCAGATTGCCTCCCCTTCACTGTACATACTGGTTTCTACTTGAGATATATGCTTACAAAGTAGTTAAATACAGTTATGAGTTTGTTACAGAGGACGGTGCAAGTTTTAAGGGTTAATTTTGCGAAACAAAGTCGATCTGACGATGCTGGTACGTTGACATGTTCAGGACTGTAACTGGTGTAGTTATCTACACAGTCTATCTTGCCGTTGTGAGCAAACACACCTATGGTTTATGGCTTCAAGAATCTTAGCAATAGAAATCCAGCCCATGCTTATGTCTCTCGTCCAAGGGGTTGTTTTGGTGGTCTGAGTCAGATTTAAATATGGACCTTCCCTGGAGCCCAGGGCTTTGATAGGAGGTGAAGACGAGAGGCCCGGAGCTGTGCGTTTGATGCTGGGTGGCTGCAGTGGCCTCATCTGGAGCCTGAGAAGGCCGGCCAGGAGAGACGCTGCCGTGATGGTCCGCAGTGAGCATCGAGTCCAAAAGGGTCTCTCTCATCTGTTGGTTCTCCCTGGATGCTGCCTGCCACACCACCTCCAACTCTTCCTCTACTTCCCTGGAGGAGCAGAGAGAGGAGAGAAAACAAGGAGGTCAGTTAGTCAAGTGCAAGCTGATAAGGTGATGTAAAGGAAATTAAAAAACAGAAGAAAGTTCTGAGAATTTAATTTAACAATTACGAAAGAGAGAAAATAATACTATTAATGTGTAGGCTGACAATCATAACTAAACCCAAATGAAAGATGCTCTTAAGTTGAATAACCGGTGATATGCAGCATTGATGTGGTCATAAAGCTCATTCATACATCATTCATTCATAGTCCTCACTCCTCCTTATCCATAAACACTGGCCTCCTGGGAATACAGTTGCATGCGTCATCTCCTCTCCCAAATATTTTAAGTAGTGCCTGAAGCATTGTATTTTTTTAAATGAAAGAGAGAACGGCTCATATCAGCAATGGGAATGTGCTAGAGCACAATCGAGGCTGTAGTTGCTTTGGTTAAATTTCACAGTGCTGGGAATATAAAATGGTCGTGAGTAAAATGGAGGATGTGGTAGCGTGCAGGAGACTAAATCAAATGTCTTCCTGTCATGTCAAAGATGTTTACGTACTGCTAGTACTACCAATCAAATGGCCAGATTCATAAGGGTTGTGCCCCTCGTTTCTGTGCCTGGACACCAGCGCGTTATTTATCCATGTGTGCTGTAGACACTAAAGAAGTGTCAGTTTTGCATCCGAAGCGTAATGGTGGGAAACTGAAATGAGTCAAATATGATGAAGATCAGAAGACTGATTTGTGAAGATGTAACAGATCAATCAGAATTACTAACTGCTTGTGTTCAAACACTGTTTATTATCTATGACACTTTACCTAAAGTCTCCACCTGTCTGTTTGTTGCTGTCAGGGATATAAATCAACAAATTGCAACCAGATCAGACTGATAAACAGCATTTGATTTAGCTGATAATCTGGAGCTTTAACCTACAGAACGTTAGTGTCCATGACATGCTAAATCACTTTGGCTGGTAGTATTGAAACCCGATAAAACAAACCCCATTTAGGATTGTATTAAACCTCATATATCTCTCACCACACAAAAACACATTCAATTGTGGCGTATTTCAATTAGAACTTATAAATTAAAACATTAAGCTTCTTTTTTTCTAAGTCAGTGTGTGTGGTTTTACATTCGAATGGCCACAACATTCACCTTCACGTTAGTAAGGATGTTTAAGCTACCACATGAACTGGCCCAATGCAGGAAAAACTTAAGTGTTTCTAAATAAAGAAGCAATCATCGGGCTCTGCGAGGGTGTTACACCGCAATCAGATCATATGGGAATAACTGTCAGAGTGGTATGATTGTTAAAGGCTCTGACTTGGAAGCGTCACACATTCAAAATCAACGGATGCCATAAAACTCGGTTTTCTATTCTTTTCCTCCAGATCAGTTTCTTAACACGAAGAGGGATGATGCTATTTCAGCATAATCAGCACAATGAGAGCTGTGATGACATTTGAGTCCATCTCACCGTGGATTTAAAATGAGCATAATGTCTCAAAATGTGGTCTGCCTGTGGTGAGAAAAACATCTGTGTTCCGTTCCCATTAAATGTGGCCTCAAGCTTTCGTTTTAACGGACCCTTATTAAAAATAATTAAACAACATGACTGAGTTTAAAAAGGCCATGCCTAACTATCATTTTTACCCAAGCAAAACCGGTTTGTTACTCTGCCAAACAGCAAGAGCAATATCTCTGTTTAACTATCGATAATGACCTCACAAAAAGGAGCACTTTACTTGACACCATTACAGTAGTTGTTACATAAAACACATTTTGTTTTATTGAGACCCTGTCAGACAGCTGCTGTTGCTCTTCTTTTGTCCATTACTTTTGCATACGATAGTCTAAATACTATGTCCATCAGCTGTTATAGGTTTGAGCTTTTTGCCACATTCTTGATAAGACTTGACAAGCACACAGACAGGAACATAAACAACAGCCATGACAGTAATGCTGTAAAAAGATGTCAAGGTCCAGAAATGTGTCCATTCAACACCTCATCAATCACAACTCATTTGGAATAAAAGCCATTACTGAATCAAAGAAATAAAATAAAATCACCTTTCTCTAGGGTCAAAATTGGACTTGTGTTCTGTGTGTGTGTGTTTTCTGTAAACATTTAAAGTAAAAGATAATGATATTCCACATTAGAGTTGATGTTTCACTTTGTTAATTCAGTTCATGATTAAATCAAAAACCGTTCCATCAATGTTGGCCATGTTCTTCTCATTTTATGTATGATTTCACGAATCAACAACTTATTATTCACAGACAGAGACAAAAGAAGGAAGGAGTGACAATAGAAAACAATACCAGCTCCAAGGAGACTGCACTGCAATTACCCGTGTGCGCTGTTATTGCTATAATGGCTGATGGATTAAAGCTCTTTCGTCAAAGGCGGTTGACACGTCAGCAACTGAGGCAATCAGCTTCCATGTCTGGACTCAGTTAGCTGCTTATTACAGCGGAGGGAACATCAGCATAACTGTACAACTCAAATATTGTACGTGTGTATTTGAAATGAAGTGACAGGCTAAAGAGAGGGTACAACTACACAGTAAAAAAAAACACTTTGGACACACAGGATTGGGGATATGCTTTTGTTGTTGCTTTTCTGTCTAAAAGCAGTGAAACATAAAACACGACTAATAGTCTACAGCCATGCTAGCAGCTCTGTGAGGCTGTCCTTAAAGAAACATTTGGTAAAAACTAATTTAATCATCATCTTATTATATTGTAATTCATTTCCATGCATGTTGCTCAGAGTAATCACGTTGCTTACAGCACACGGTCTCCCACGCACAGCTAACTGTAACGGTTGCATTGCAACGCTCGAGACTTTTCTTCTAGCGCCACCATGAAGTTCACATTTGTGCTTGGGAGTGAATTGATGTGCGTTAACTATTGGATGGATTGTCATGACGTTTGGTACAGACATTCATGTCCCTCTTAGCGTGAATCGTAATCATTTTGGTGATCCAACGGCATCATCAATTTGTCCAACATTTGCCCGTCTGTCCGCAACACCAAAATAGTATTTCACAACAATCAGTATTTATTGTTTTAGCCGGCTTTATCTGATCAACACTTGGATTTAGTTCAATTTTCAGGACAAACAGAACAGGTTTCGGGACAACTGCTCGTACGTAGTCAGGACTGTCGTGAATTTGACGGGATATCTGGTCACCCAAGCCTCAGCTGTACTTTGTTTAGTGCCAACTAGAAAATGTTCAATGCAAACACACTAAACTAAGGTTGTGAATATACTAATTTACAAGTTTATATCAAATTAATTGAGAAACACCTTGAGATATATGATTTAATTTTCTACGGGGGTTCCCCAAGTCACTAATACGACACAAGGTGATAAGACTGTAAAAACTTTAAAAACCCTGTTCAAGCAGTTATTTTACATTCTGAACACAAATATGAGCATGGTTGTTCTCTAACCTATTCAAGTAGTTTTGTGGCTCATGAATAGTTTATGATGGTCAAAAGGATCATTTTGGAGACACGTGAAACTATCTATTTAGTTGTTTATGTATGGGGACCTGATTCCTTAAAAAACGCACAAGATTGGTTGTAGATGGGGTTTGAAATACAGAATTTTCAATGTAATCTAAAATCATTGAGTCGCTCTGACATCACAAATGTATCTGGAAAGCATTGACTCAACTATGAGGGGAAGAAATGCTTTCACTCTTATTATAATGAAGATTAAATAATGTTGTTTCTTTGAGTAAAGACCCGCACAAACTCCGTCGTCTGCTCATTACCTGCAGCCCAAACAGCATGCACATATGCGTTACCCGTGGCAACCACACTCTGCATCGCTTCCTATGCAGATACAAAGACACGTCTTGCCGCTGTAAGAGGTGGAAAATTAATCAGGAGCATGTCTGTTATGTGTACGTGTGTGTGGTTTGGTGGGAAAGCTGTGGTGACCAGTCGGTTGCTCAGCAGCAGCTCTTCTACCTCAGTATGTCTCCATTACAATTATAGATCCAGTAAGCTGCAGCCATCTTAGGATTCGCTCTATCGCTCTGCGACAGAATCCCCCCCCCCTCCCCCCTCAACATCCTCGCCCTGTCAGCTCAGACACTAACATTATTCAATGTTATCTGAGCAGTGGGGTTTATAAGTCTGGCTGGGAGGAAGAAACAGGGAACCACACGGGCACCAGCATGAGACAATCCGTCCTGAAGTATCGCTTCAATAAAGTCTTTGTCCTTCTGTTCCCTAACCGAAAAGTACTGTGTCATCTCGCAAATACAATGGATAATTTAATAGTCCTAGAGCCAGATAGAGACTGCAACGGCTGAGTAGTAGTCAATTGTAACATCCACACATGTCACCGGCTTTGCTAAATTGAATCTGGCTATTCTCAGATCCATACCTTAGGAGAGGGTCTCAGAGACAGCTTTCAATTTGTCGTCCAGCATGCTTTGGGCGATACTCGGACATCATTCAAATAAACTTTTTTTTTTTATGGATTAAAGTTTTGTGACTAAAAGAGGTTCTGGATTGATTCTTCTTATAAAATATTCAAATATGGCTTCTGTTTCACGAAAAAAACTAAACATTTGTAACACTATAAGCAACTAACAGGTCCACTGTGGGTTATTTCAGTGGAATTGAGAAATGGTATCTTGGTGGTGGTTGCAGCTCTACAAACGTATTATAGATTCTATATATGAGGGGAGTGCTGCTATTAGCAAAGTACTCCTACTACATGCCAATGGCAGACTTTAGATCACAAAACAAACCTTCCAAAGAGAAGCTGGGGAGACATGCGTACAAAAGAAAGAACGGTAGCTACTTGTGTAAAGTTTGCCATATAATCACCATCCATCACTGTCAATTCCATGCTTCCTTGAAGCTGTTTTCTTGAAACCGATGAGCCCTTACAAGGAAGTACGAGTTATAACACACTTTGTCACAGGAAATAAGGAACAAGTAACAAAAGAGAAAAAGAGAACCTGCCATCTTTGGTCCCCTCTGCTGGATGCAGCAGACACAGAACCCCTCCTGAACCTGATGGGAAACCAAGGGATAAGGCAATACGACTAAAATGTTTTTATCTGCATTCATGGGCTTTAGCATTAATGATGCATGAGGTTCGAAGCATGTGCGCCATCAACATAAAAAGTCAACGATTTACACTGCTTGTTTTCCACTGTGTGAAAACAGGAGAATTCAGACTGCAGCAACCACAAGCTCCAACATACTTGTAAGGAGGAAGACTCCATTTAGATCAGAATTACAACTGAAAGACTGTGTCACTAAGCTGAAAGCAATATCTAAATAAACACAAGTTTACCCTGTATGTAATAGTCCAGGGCTGCACCCTGGAATGGAATCTACAAATATTTTACACAAAAACTATTACAGATATATACTTAACTCTCTATGAATCCATTCTCCAACAATTCTCAGTACATTCTTAATTCATCAATCAATTTCAACCAATTCATTGCGCCCTCCACAAAATACCAAACACATTCAATCCCAAAACACAGTCTAAATGTAGTGTGAATGACTGATATTATCAGGTGAAAGAAATTAAATGAAAGCATATGTCACAATGCGAATCCACTAGAGACTTCAGCTACCTTTATCGAGATCCCTCTCTGCTCATTTGTGGCTTTCTATGTGTTTGTGGCTGGACGTGGGGAAGACGGGACTGCTTTTGGAGGGGAAAAGTGAGCTGAATGCTCAATCCCCTCCTGAGCTTCTGGAAGTCTCAAGACAGAGGCTACAGAGAACTCAGCAGGCAGGCGGTAATCCCAACCTATCAGCAAGTCTGCTGCTATAGCACAGGAAGAATACAAAACAGTGCATCAGAGAGGAAGTGGCAGACTCTTCTTCTGTGTGGAGGTGAGAAGTTTGACTTCAGCTGAGTGGATCGCTACCTGGCTGAACGCCTAATGCTTTAGCTGAGAACAGGAACTCACCACCAACTACACTGATAGTTTCGCTTGTTTGCTGTAGCTGGTAGACTAGTCTACTCTATTATTTGGGGGTCAGTCAGGGCTTCACCCACACGCATCCCAATGACTCACAGCATCCAGGGTAGAGCGCGTGTTTGGTAAATCTGGCGGTGAAAGCAGTTTCACAAGGCCAGCAGGACAGCAGTTTGTGGTGACGTAAAGCCGTTGCAAGTGCCGTGAGTGATGTGCTTGGTAGTGTGTGTGTGTGTGTGTGTGTGATTTGTCATTACGATGCCCTCAGGGCCGAGCAGGACAGGATCTTCTCACAATCTGATTAGCTAGCTTTCATTTGATAGCAGCGGGCAGCAGGCCCAGGGACAGAGCTAAAAACAGACACACCAATGAGGGAATAAAGGGGAAGTGGGAGATCGTTTCAGGAGCAACAAAGTACCAGTCGAGTTTTTCATGGCTGTCACACTGTAGCAGTAAGAATATCTAAAACAGTCTTCCTGAAAATCTGTCCCAACTCAGATGATTTGCTACATGACATTTGTCATTTTTTCATATCACCCTGTCATTTCAGTTATTTTGGTTATTACATTACTTCCCTCGCCAGGATAATTCAATTAGCTTAATGGATTACGATTATCATTTACAAACAGCCTTCATTTACAAGATTGCTATTCTTCTTCTTGTCTTCTGACATTCTAGCATCAAGTAGTTCAAAAAAGTCAAGAATTTATATGTATATAACCACAAGAAAAAACCCAATTAGATTTAAATAAATACAATACTTACAACGTGAAAAACATTGTTAATTTTGCATTGACACCAATGATTACCCACCACCCTATGCTATTTGTCCCAGTAGTAGGTCTTTCTATGTAGTTCTAACATGAAACGCTTCAGGCAATATGCAAATCCTGTTGAAAATCAGACAGGGCTGTTTCACCCCCAGCCATCTAGCACCTGTAAATGAGGACACACAGTGGGGATCGGAGGGTTGGTAGTAATGGACGGTCCTAAGGGGGTTAACTGTGTTGAGAGAGAATTTTAGAAGAGCTGTGTGATCTGCTGTGTGCAGTGGTTTAACAGGGATATCAGCATCTACATCTATTATACTGTACAAATAAAACCCGGAGAATACATAGATACACAGTAGCAAAAGAGATGATGTCTTGCTTTTGTAAAATTATGTGTTTTGATGCATTATCAGGCTGTGTTTTTGTGTGTACTCTCACTTGTGACTTGTTGTCCTGTTGTGGGTCACATTGTGTCGTGTAAAACCAAATGACTACCGTAGGTCAATTCTGAGACAAATAATGATATATGAGATTTTTTTCAATTCAGTTACAATAAATCTATCAATATTTGTTACTGGAGCTAAAAACACGACATAAACAAACAACGTTGATTAGGATTCCTTAAGTCCGAAGACATACTTTGAACCACTTTTTAACCACACGCTCGCGTAGACAACCGGCTGTGTCCTGAACGGAATTGTTCACATACTTTTCTACGTACTACATCGCTGAAGGATTCAACTAGAGCGATTCGCCAGAGAACTCAAATTGTATTGAATTTCCGGAGTTGCATGATGTGTACAATAAACCTGGCGACACTGGAGGAGGTTACTATTCATTAAGTTAATACCGAGATCACGGCAATTCAAGCAACAAGCACCAGAGTTGGTATGCAAGGCCCTTAAATCAAGTACGTCGACTTCCAAAATGGTACTGATCTGTTGCCAGATATTTTAAACAGCATATTTGTCAGCTGCAGTGACACATCTTACAGATTTGTGGAACTGCAGACTATCAGCTTGTCTTAATAACTTCCCCCATTGTTGTCTCTGCTGCGTAATGCATCTTTCAAATGTTTAGCGTAAATTTCTGAGGACGTGCACAAGCAACGCTCCAAGCAGATGCAGGACACGCGGGGCAGCAATCATGCTCAGGTGTAGTTAAAAGTATGCATTACCCGCGGCTTGAAGCTTCTTTAACTGATTTTTGTGGCCACTTGGGGGCAGCGCAACAAGCTGTAAATAAATGATTGACATATTATCACTATGTGCAGTTGTTATGGCAAATGTGTTTGCAAACAGCTGCTTATTTACACATCCGGCAGACCCATGGTGACATTGGCATTCATTTGGTGTTTCTGGCAACCTTATGTCCAATGTTATATTCACTCTATGATCTTAACACTTTGTGTTTGTACACAAAGCTATTTCTATGCATATTTCTGTTACATATATGAAGTTACGGCAATGAACTTTTAATTGTATACTGATGTTCATGACCGACATAAGCAAAGAAGATATCAGCGGGAACATTAGCTATTTCTATGGAGTTATTCTTAATCCCCGTCGTCGGGTCTGATTTCCCCACGAAATGTGATGAAATGATTTTCGCAGGATTACCAGACTCTCCTTCCTTTGCCTCTCTGGGAGTCAACACGGACATTACACAGCTGGAGGCCCAGGCCGTGTTGGGGGGAAAAGAGAGGCACTGGAGAACCAGAACCAGGACTGAGCGGAGCAGACTGTCAGACCCTGGTGCAGTAAAACAAGAGGTTCTCTAAAGGGACTCTGGTGCTCGTAAAAACTACAGCTTTTGTCCACAGGGACCACCAAAACCAACACAAAATGAAAGTTCTATGTAGTAGCTATAAAGACTTGTGACCAACGTATGTACATCAATGCAACACTTTTTCTGAATTATCTCAAATTCTGGCATGTCTGTACTGTACTGTCCCTGTGATATTGAAATCAATGATGAGCTAAACCAGATGATAATTGGCCTGGCTTATTCTTTTTGAGGGAAACAATGTAAAAAATACGGATTATTAACAAGAAGGCTGACACCGATCTGTTTGTCTAGACATCTCCATCTGTTTCTTGCCAGTAATTGTCTTGTTGATGTGACCGGCTCTGCTTTCATGCACACCTTACGGCTGCCTCTCGATGTCTCTGCTCTCCCTCCCGCCACACACACACACACACACACACACCGTCTCCTCTCTCTTTCTCCTCCTTCTCTCATTCACACATTCTCTCCCTATCCTCCTCCCTTTTTCCGCCCGTCTCTCTCTCTCTCTCTCCCTCCCCCCCCCCCCCCCCCCCTCCTACCGTTTGGACTGCAGCAGTCTCTCCTCAGCCTCTTG